>NC_087476.1:5174365-5261203 GCF_036417665.1 Passer domesticus | reverse complement strand
CCTTCCTTCTCACTTGTATTTTTCCTATGGACACCTTTGGCATGGTTTCTGTCTGCCACAGTGTTTTTCCCCTCCAGCTGATAATAGTTCTGCATTCCATGGCTGTATAAAGGTGACTTTGGCTGCCTGGTTATGTGGTGACTCCTCTCCCCTGTGCTCCAGCAAATTCATCAGGCACTGTCTTCTCTGGCCAAATCCATCATTCCTAATGTAATCAGAGATCAAGAGTATGGAACTCCTATGAATGTGTGGTGTAGCAGATGACCTCTGTGCCTTCAGGATTTGAATGTGGGGAAACTGTTTCATCTAATAGGACCAGTCATTTCAATCCTCTGCAGTGTTTTGTTACTACTTATCTTAAATACTTTTTAAACTTCTTTTGACCCACTGCAGAAAATGTCTCAGTGCTTAACTGACTGCATCTCCACTATTCACTTCCTGGCTTTTGATCCAGAACCCTTTTTCTCTGCAGACCCCTCACCTTCCAGCTCCACCCCAGCCAGGCCTGCTGTCATCCAAATCAACCTCGCTGCAGCTCCAGGTCTCTTGAGTCTGCAGATGGTGAGGAAAACCTGTCCCTGCCAGAGCATGATCCAGACTTCTAGAGTGGCATTTTACTCATCAGGTCTCTGCTTCAAAGCCATTCTCCTTATGCTGCCTTTAGAGGTAATAGAGGTACTTCTACACCTGTAGGTCTGTATTTCACCTTTTCTTCTTAGAGCAGATGCCCAAAACAGAATGGATGAGCAGATAAGGCAAATCATTGCCTTGGCATCACCAAGAATTTTTTTTAAAGCACTGTATGAGTCAAGTAAGTCACTGTTCTATATCTTTTTCCAGGTAAGGTTGAGGAAAACAATTGTTTGGGGGAGATGTAATAATATGCATGGTAAAATTTGTCTATGATAACTTTTTGGGTTTTAAGGCCATTGGTTTGGCTCTGGTCAGGAGAGATGAACTCTGCTTCTTGAACCATGTCTTCCAAGATGCTGAAGGGCCCTTGGAATTATTAACCTGTCAAACATACCAAGGCTTTTCTGAAAGGTAATGCTGTTTGGTCTAAGACAAAATGGTGTCAAGGATTAAGATTATAAAGGCAAAGAAACCTTTTCAGTACTCAGACCTGTGTTCTGACTCTGTGTAGCCTGTCACTACAGACAGACTTGAAAAAAAGAATGGATGGAAAGATTTAAGAGGAAAATCTATTTTAAAATGCCTGAAATTAAGAATTGATTCAGGTCATGCAGTGGAGAAAGGATTTACTTGTCCTGCTGTAGAATGCCATCAGTGATGTACCAACAGTGTGTAGGTATCCTCTGGAATACACAGGGAAGGTGTTAGACTGCAATGGACACATGATTCATCTTCTCATCAGAGTGTTCCCTTTGGAGCCTGTTTGATGGTATCTCCACAGGGTCTGCAGGAATGATTAAAATGGGCTGTGTTTCCTCTGTGAGAAGCAATGCAAAATCACATCTCTCCACTTCTTCAGCTCTTAACTACTCACAGCTCCCTCATGCACATGTGCAGACTTGTGTACACACAACTCCCATTCCTGCCTGGATCTCAGGGCTGTTTTTGAGTGTGCACTGCTGTGTCGATGTGTTTCCAGGTCATGAAGAGGGACAATAGTGCACACACCATATGTATTCCATATATGTAGAATATTCAGGCATGCTGCACACACCATGTATGTTCCATATATGTGGAATATTCACGCATGCTCCACAATTGCTGTTTTATCTTTGAAACACGCCTACTGCTTCCCCAGAAATGTGTGGAGACACTCATTCATTTTGATATTCCTGAGGTTTTCATGGGCAAACTCATTTGCTTTGTTGAACCCAGCAGCTGTGTGGTCCATCTTGGCTAAGCAGAGCCTTCAGTGCTCAACCTGTACAATCTTGTTTCATTCTTGTTAAGTGGTAATGGGTGGGCTAGCTAGTTATTATGGTTTAGCCTAAATGGCCTTGTTATTTGCTGCTATTTCCTTAAACTGAGCAGAAAGGTATCCTATGCATTGTGTATCACCTCCTGGCAGGATGAGCCTCTTGCTCCCACCCACTTCCTGCAAAGCAGGTCTGATGCTGCAGTTCATGAAGTGAACAAAGACAGCAGGGGCTCAGGGGAGATGCTTTATGCAGAGGATAAGATCAGGCTCAGACACCGAGCTGCTTGGGGCGATGCATTATTAAATGCTATCTACTGATACACTCCTTCTGCAGAAGCCGATTAATGACATCCCACTTTATTATTCCTTATCTTTCATCTCCACCTTGTTTCACAGATGTAGCCAGCAGTACACAGCACTAACCAGAGACCCGTGGCACTCATTAGATGGTGGCTGCTCCTCACAAGTGCCATCAGACATGCAATTCCCATCTCCGATTTTGCTAACGATGCTGGTTAATGCTTTGCTGCGTCGCTGTTCAGGCAACCTAGACAACATGGTCTTGTCAGTCTCAAACTAGCTTATCTTTTACTTATTGTTTCCTTTGACACCCTCCTCTGATAAAATGGGAGATAAACACATGACAGAGCCTGCAATGTATTCCTCTGGCACTAAAATCTTAGCAGTAGCTCTGTAGAGGGGCTTCATCTAACGAGTGCTTTTTTGACCTGTTTTCTCTTTTGTTCGAGCATTGCAGCTGCAGACCTTAAGGCACGTTTCAACCAGAAACACAATCTTGTTTAGCTGCTACCTGTACCTCAGGAAGTGTTGTGTCTTTGTGTGAATGTGGGTGTTTAATTCCAGCAGCTACATGGTACAGGGAAGCCAAGCACATCCAGTTGCCTAAGGTCCTGCTTTTAGTTTTGATGCTGTGATTAGAGGACAGCAGTTACTCCCTCTAAGAGGAAACTAACCAGAGGAATATTTTTCTGTTGGGTTAGTGTCCTGGTTTATGTCAGCAAGAGTTAATCAGGCACAAGGACACTTTTCTTGAAGACAGATAAAACTGCCTTGGTTACTTATCCCAACCAGATATGGATTTGGTGAGGGGGGAGAAAAGGGGTGGATTAGGGAAAGGTAGCATCTTCTTAGTGTTGGTGGCAATGGTGTGAGTCTTGTGTGACCAAAGACTCAAGGTCTGTCCCTCATTCCAAGGCTGCACCTGCTTCTGGGAGCTCTATGTTCACCACCAAACCATGGCCCTAAGCACCACATCTTCACATTTTTTGTGATTTCATAATTTCCCTGGGTAGTTTGTTCCAATGCTTGATCATTCTTTCAGTTAATAAATTTTTGCCAATATCTAATCTAAACCTACCCTGGCAAAACTTGACATTTCCTCTTGTCCTGAATAGTCCTGCATTATTTCTTTCTGTGGCTGGCTGTGTCAGTACCAGCCAGGCTGTGGATCATTTTCTGCCAGGTTAAGAAGTGAGATCAGTTCAGTAAGGAGGAAATTTGGTGGCACTGGGGATGGTCTTCCTCTTCCAACCTGTGTAACCCACCTCAGGTAACTTCACTTCTGTGGTGAGCATTAACAGCAAAACTTATGGGAAAATTGAGACCAATTTTTTGATACTAAATGATAATCCCAGCAAACTATGGGCAAATGCATTATTGGCAGAGTAATAAACAGGCAGTGCTTGACACTTTAAGCTGAGAAAGTAAGAAGTTTTTTATTAACATATTACAGCAATAGCTGGTTTGTGGACAGGCTGAGACTGAGATTAAAGGATCCCTACAGACAGCTCAGGGAGAAATACAGCTGCTTAAATCCAAATGTGTGGTCCTAACTGCCTCTGATAGCACTCTGCCATGCCTAGGGAATCTTTAACCCTTGTGTATACCCCAGCATGGAGGGAGGAGAAGGATTAAAACTTTGATTCTTATTAAATTGAAATAGGTCACTTCTTGCTCAGTCATTTGTTGCAATTAGCATCTAATTTGGAGATTCTTTCCTCTTGTGTAAATCACTGTGTGGGCAGCCTGGGTGCCAAACAGAGGATTTCAGGGTGCAAACCATCAGATTCTGGAGCATTTCTTAAATCAGCTGGGGCACAGATGTTCTCAGGCCCCTCTATGATCTCAAAATGCTTCTCCTGAGAAACCTGACAATTTCTTTTCCAGCTACAAAATGATAAAATTATAAGCTACAAACATATAAAACTATCTATAGATTATTTCTGTTTTTTTTTTTTTTTTAATTTTATCTTTCTTACATGTTCAGCAATCTGATACAGCAGAGCAGATGGACAGTGACATAGAGTCAGAAAATCCATCTGAAAATGGCCCAGTTAGAATTAGTACAATGTTAATTTCTTAACTGTATAACACTTGTCTAAAAAGCTTATCTGTGGCTAAATGTTGCAGAGAAAATCAATAAGGATTATCTCCATACAAGGAGAAAAGGCAGCACCTTTCTGCTCAGATGATTAATATTTCAAGTGCAACAGTCCCATTTTTTTAAGGTCATTATAAAGGACATCAAATCTAGAGGAAGAAGAAATTCAGTTCTGCTTGCCACAAAAATTTTCCAGCTGCTATTAAGAGACATTCTCTTTGTAATGGCAGGAAACAGGACACTGCCTTGGCTGAATTGTCCACATCAACATGTTCCTCTTAAACCACTGCACAAGTGAGATGATTCTTGCACTCAGAGCAGAACTTATTCCAAATTAATCCTTGGTCAGGAAGTTGCACAAGGTAGGTCCCCTCTAACTGAATTTGTCCTATCCTATCCTATCCTATCCTATCCTATCCTATCCTATCCTATCCTATCCTATCCTATCATCTTATGTACTTTTCCACGGTGAACCAGGAAGTCCATCATGTGGGACATAATTCAGGCCCTATCCCAGAGCAGCCAGCTCTCTGCAAGGAACTCCCTCAGGAATAGGTGAGAAGGGGGAATGGGAAATAATCCCTTTCCACAGGCCTTTTAATGGAATCTCCTTGTTTGCTCTGGATCCTTGCTAAAGGTAGGCAGAGTGTCGAGGGTATCTCCTTGAAAGGTGGAAGGAAGCAGGAACAGGATGTGCGGGAGGAAAGCTGCTCTGCTGTGGGGATCTCAGTGATGACAGGAGCTGTCAGGGGCAAGGCAAACTGCCTTGCAATATGTTAGCCATATTATAGTGACTTTTAAGTCTTTTACCAGCACTGATTGCAACATGGCACTTTGGTATCATAGTCAGTCACTAAATATTTCTCATGCTCTAGAAACATCGATAGCTGGGCCTCACATAAAGTAGTGGTCTTAGAGCACACAGCACAAGACTGTGTTTCCATACATTTCTGGAATATCTCTAGTGAGGGAGACTCTACCCCTCTCTGGTCTCTGTTCAGTGCTTGGTCACTGCACAGGAAAGAAGTTCTTCCTCCTGTCCAGGTGGAACTCACTGGGATCAGTCCCTGCCCGTTCCTCTGGTGCCATTGCTGGGCCCTGGAGCAGAGCCTGGGCCCTGCTCGGAGCCCTCCCTGCACACAGGGACACCCAGGGCTGAGGGCCCCTCTCAGCTGTGTCTCCTCTCCAGGCTGAACAGCCCCAGCTCCCTCAGCCTTTCCCTGTCAGGAATAGGCTCCAGTCCCTTCATCACCCTCCACCAAACCCACTCCAGGAGCTCCATGTCTGTCTTGTCCTGAGGAGCCCAGAACTGGACACAGCACTCCAGATGTGTTTCATCAGGTCTTCTTGTTCACAGGGCTCACTCCTGAGTTATGGACATCTTGTCATCCACCAGGACCCTGAGATGCCAGAGGTCTCTGTCTCCTCCCCAGCTCAGAAGCATCCATGGTTGTGTGTGTTCAGCTGCATGGATGTGGCTTGTTTTAGTACTTTCATCTGAACCACCAAGTTTGTTACTTAAACCATCACAACATCTCATCTGAGTGACTCACTGAAGAGAGTTTGTTTTGGCAAGATCAGTACATGAAGGTTCCATGCTGATACTCTACTGGTTACAAAATAACAGGTAAAAAATTTGTTCCATTGTCTTCCTGGAGATCTGAATTAGGCTTATGGACTTTTATGCCCTGGGTCAGATGTGTGATGATTAATTTTTACCTTATTACACTACTTTTTTCCTCCTATCAGTGACTGAGAAATGAATTCTTGTGGCTTGGCTTGCAGAAATCACTACAGCAAAGACATTGAGGGGCTGGAGTGTATCCAGAGGAGGGAACAGAGCTGGGGAAGGGTCTGGAGCACAGGTCTGACGAGGAGCAGCTGAGGGAGCTGGGGAGGCTCAGCCTGGAGAAAAGGAGGCTCAGGGGTGATTTTCTGGCTCTCCACAACTTCCTATAAAGAGGTTGTAGCCATGTGGAGGTCAGTCTTTGCTTCTAGATAACAAACAGGACAAGAGGAAATGGCTTCAAGCCATGCCAAGAGAGGTTTAGATTGGACATTGGCAACAAATTTCTTCACAGAAGGGGTTGTCAAGCATTGGAACAGGCTACTCAGGGAAGTGTTGGAGTCACCACCCCTGGAAGTGCTCAAGAAATATGCAGTTCTGATTCTTAGGGACATGGTTTAGTGATGGTTTAGTGACAGGTAAACATCTGGACTCGATGCTCTTAAGAGTTCTTTTCCAGCCTTAATGATGCTATGACTTCTTGACCCATTATTCATGGTAAAGGAGGTTTTGTGAGTGAGGGTAATAGCTCTGCCCACTTTCTTATTGATAACAACACTGGATTAATTATTGCAACATAATCATTCTTATTTGGACTTGTGCTAGTTATTTCAGAGTGTATTAAGTCATGTTCGAGCACTCACACCTCTGCCCTGGCATTTCTTAATTTACTTTTAGAGCTGTCTCCAGCTGAGAGGGCAGTGTGACATGGAGGGGAAAAGTGGTGGAGATGAATGAGGAAAAATCCCAACCCAAATAATAAGCACTTTGAGTTGTGAAATTCAACTTTTAACTTAATACTTGTCTTTCACACTAGAAGAAATGCCACTGGAATGAAAGAGTCAAATATGTGATGAAATTATTCTGTGCCAAGGGCTCTGGGACTTGCAATCTTAATTATGACAGCAGCTTCCTTACTAAAAGGGGATTGGAATGTGCAATCTCTTTAAGGTGAGACTGAAATAATATTTAACCCCATTGTTAACTGCACAGAAAAACACCTGTATCCCAAAGGTCACCAAGTGGGGATTGCAGGTTATTTATGAAAATTGTTATTTCTCTCTGAAGGGGAGTCTGATGGAGGTTTGCTTGCCTGACTTCTGCTTTTGCTTAGGAAATCTTCTCACATAACCTGATTCTGCTCATGCTGCTAAATATTTAGGCTCCCTTCAACACCTAATGCTAATAAAGTCACAACTTTGGTGAAGTTTAGAAAATTTTATTTCATGGTAATAAGAATGAAAATTATGATGAACTGGTCAGTGAAGAATGAGTAATTTAATGACTGATACAGCGAAAGAACATATTAAAAAAATTGAAACACATGTCTACTTGTTATGAAAAATAAATTTTCCAAATCCAGGGACCTTTGCCTTTTGACTATATGTTATTGTGAATTAAGCCCTTTTCTCAGACAGTCTTTTTCTTTACAAGACAAGTTTGGTTACCTGTATTTAAATGCAATCTTACACTATAAACAGGATTTTTAATTTAAATTAACTATATTTGGTGTGGCTTTTTGGGGGTATTTTTTGTGTTTTTTCACAACTGAGCATTTTACAGTAGAACATATGTCAGCAACAGATTCTAAACCAGAATAGATCTACAGGAAACTGCTCTGCTCTCCTAATTTCTTTTAAGAATTACATATTTCAAGCAATCCTGTTTATCTTCTGGTCCTGTTAACAGTACAATAGTTTAAAATTTCAATCAAGTTAAAAGTAGTTACATGACCAAGCACTATCCATCTATGCCAAGAACATAATAAACATATGGAACCACAGACCTTTAAAAAAATGTTTATTTGATAACATTTTGGGAAAAGAAAGATGAGAAAAGCTAATAATTAAATATATCTGGCAAACAAACAACAAATTTAAATTAAGATTTCTACCATGCTCTAGACCATTATATAAATAGAATATGTACATCATCCTACAGATCTTTCTGGTGTGAGTCACTGTACTGAAGCCAGTCCTTCTGCATATGTTGGAGAGGCAGGATGGAATCAGTGTTGGTGGAAGAATTCATTAAGGAGATGGATGTCCAGGAAGGTAAAAATTGAGCCTGTTCTTTTATCCCAGTTTTGCATTGACAGGAGCAGAGCAGTGGACTTCACGAAGCTCTGGGCACATCCTGGACACTGTGCCAGGAATGTGGGAAAAAAGCATCTTCAAACTTTCAAGGCTTGGCTGAAAATGATTTGAAACACAAAATTAATCATGAGTGGGAAGTGAAAACCCACATCATGTCCTTTCAGAATAATTTCTGAACAATATTTTCTCTGTAATGTTTTCTTCTCTGTTGCCATTTACTCCCCAGCAGCATCCAAACCACTAATATGACCACATGTAGAAAATAAATGGCTTTCTCAAGGAGAATTCTTACATATCCAAAAAAGTGTTTTAAAGCTTTCTTTATCCTACAGCCTGTGATGAGAATTTGGTTGATTCAATAACAGAAGATATGAATTAAATCTTGCATTGTGAGACTTAGCCCATATGTTTTTATTTCCTATCAGAATTCTAAAAAGTCAGGTTTGCCACTTGCTCTTATCAAGAGTGTTGCTACTTCCATTTGATCTGCCACCGTTGTTTAAAGGATGAAGAAGAGAAAAAAAAAAGTAAAGAAGTCCCCTCCTTCCCTAGGATTTCTTAGGTTCAAGGATGAGATTTATCTCTCCTGGGCATGGAAAAGTGTTATTTCACCTAGGTAAAGCAGACAGCATGGTGAAATGTGATTCTTTGTTAGTGCTTCTGGCCTAGTATTTCAGGAAATAATTTTAAAAATCAGTATGCATAAATTAATTGTTGTTTAGGGCTTTTTTAAGTGTCAACTTTACCCATGTCACAATTAAAATGCTTGGAACTTACTGCATAATCCATCCTCACAAGCATTGGGGCAATCCCCACAGGGCTCTCCTTCCTTGTAGGGTGTCTTCATTGATCTTATTAGGTTTCCCCTGAAACATCAATGTTACCAACATCAGCTATGAAGTCACTACACCACATCTGAGAGGAAAATTAAATTATAAAGATGTTTAGATTTACACTCAGTTACCTATGTTACTCAAGGTTACATTTATGCTTGGTCCTTGGTTATATGTAAATTTTTTCATGTGTGCTGGGTTTATTTGGAAATGCTTTGGCAATGGGCAGAGAGGGGGAGGAATTTTCAAGGGTGGCTTTTGTGGGAAGACACCAGAGGCTGTCTCTGCTCCAGACAGGGCCAGAGTTGGCCAGCTCCAAGCTGGACCCATGTGATGGTGATTGTGGCTCTGTGGTAACACATTCAGTGGAGGGTAAATTCTGCATGCAACAGCAACCAGAAGAAAGGAGTGAGAATACATGAGAGCAATCACTCTGCAGACACCCAGGCCAGTCCACAAGGAGAGGCAGGAGGTGCCCCAGGCACCTGAGCTGAGGTTCCCTGGTGCAGCCCATGGAGAGGCAGCTGTGCCCCTGCAGCCCATGGATGCCCATGGGGATGCAAAGATCCACCTGCAACCTGTGGAGGATGCCTGAAGGAGGCTGTGATCCCATGGGAAGCCATCACTGGATCAGGCTCCTGACTGGACTTGTGACCCTGTGGGGGACACACATTGCAGCAGTCCAGTCCTGAGGGAATGGAAGCATGGAAGGAATCCATGCTGGAGCAGTTTAGGAGGAACTGCAGCCTGTGGGAAGGACCCACACTGAAGTTCATGGAGGTCTCTCTCCAGTGAGAAGGACCCACAATGGAGAGGGGGAAGAGCAAGGGGAGGAAGGAGTGGCAGAAATGGCATGTGATGAACTGACCAGAGCCCCCAGTCCCATCCCATTGTGCTGCTGAGGGGGAGGAGGCAGAGAAAATCAGGAGTCCAGCTGAGCTTGGGAAGAAGGTCATGGCTGGTAGAAGGCACTTAAGGTTTGGTTTTACTTATTATTATCCTAGTCTGATTTGATTAGTCACAAATGAAGTTAATTTTCCCAAGATGAGTCTCTTTTTTCCATGACAGTATTTGGTAATGAAATCCCCTGACCTCATCCTCACTCATGAACTTTTTGCCATATTTTTTAATTACTCCATCCTGTTGAGAAGAGTCAGAGAGGCTGAGTGAGCTACTGAGGATCAGTCAAGTTCAACCCACAACAAGGTATTGTGAATGTAGAAATTAATTTTAGGCACTATTTGAAATCATCATTTTACCTTAACATTCCTGTTAAAGTATTTTGGTATTAAATATAGTCTTCACTATACTGTACTGTACATATTGGTATGCCTTTCTGAACTGACATTTCAAGTAGAATGTGCAAAATATTTATTTCTAATTAACTATTGTGAAAATTAAGATTTTTAGGCAAGTGACATTTAATCTGAAAATTGGTGTCCCTTTTATATATTTTATGCCTTTCCTTGTTCGACAACTCTTTTCATGAGTGTGTTTCTGTCCTTTCATATTCCTAATACAGTCTTCCAACCTGTTTCTCAGTTATTGGTGATGTGCCCTGATACAAATTTCACCAACTCCTGACTAATTTTGATAATGTAACAAGTACCAAAATCAGAATCAATACGTACGCGGGGCAGTACTGGCAGACATAAAAGTAACTGTACGTTGTGTTGCTGCAGAAGGAGAAACCACATCCAACCTTGTAAGAATTGTGCCAAACCATCTGTAGGTATAAGAATAAATATCATGGGAGTATGAAAAATATGCATTTAAAAGTCATTTAAATACAATATGCATCACAGAAATGTGCAATGATGTTAAGTCACTTTATTTACATTTTATGGTAAAAATATGAGCCCCACGTTACTGAAAATCTGCTTTCACCCCTATTCAACCAAAGAATATTGGGAATATAACAATAATAATTCAAGACACATGTTTATAAAACTTTTAATTTTGTCTTTATGCCTGCATTCAATTGAGACTGTTAATGTAGGAATGATGATGTAAAATTCTGTATCCTGTGTTTTATGCAGGTACTGGAGAAGTTTAGGATAAGCCATTTTCCAGCTCCTCTGAGTCAAAAGAACTCTGTTGACTGCAACAAACCTATTTATATTTCCTTGCTGACACCTTAATAACCCTGTTATTCCAGCATCTAGGCAATTCTCAGGTGCTAAACATATAAGTTGTTGCTTCCTGAAGTCTTGAAATACCAGTATTTTTACTCTTTACTCCTGCATACACTTAGACCATTATTTTCATTTTAATTTTGTGACTTTACCTATTATTTTCTTTCTAATTCTGTTCCTTTGAAAGTTTTCATCTTGTTTTGTCAGAATAACTCTCATGTCTCCATTGTATTTGATTCCTTTAAAGATGAGAGGGTAAAACTTGCTTAGCTAACATTTATTTGTTCAGCCCGAAATATATATATATATTTTTTTTTTTAATGCATCTACCTGAGTGTAGTGGCCAAACATAGCACCTTTTGGTTTTGCCCCAGTTCCATATTCAAAATTTTTCTCCTCATTGTACCAGGCCTGAAGAACATCTGACCATGAGAACAGGGCAGAGGACATGAAGAGATTTTCACCACATAGTACATCTGAAAAGAGAATGGTGCTGAGAAATGCATAGATAATATACACATGAGAAAAAAAAAAAAAAAAAACAAAACCAAAAACCCAACAAAAACCAACAAAACAAACAAGCAAAAGGCAGGATGATTCCCATAGAAATTCTCATTCTAAATGGGGCAGCAGGATGTTGGGGTTTTTTTCCAGTTGAGTGACATGACCCTTGGTAAAGACTAAGGTGTCACTTGGCCAGTTTGCAGCATGGCCTGTTTGGCTGGTGGTTGGTTGTTGCAGACATTCTGCATGACTGCAGGAACACCTGCACAGGTGCATTACAGATTCATGGCTGTAATTTTGCTATTTGGAAGTTGCCAACACAATCATTACCCAGGTCACAGCCCAGTAATCTTGGGAATATCCCAATAACCCAAATTTTGCTCCTGGCACACAAGAAAATGCCTATACTGCTCTTATCTACTGCTTTTATTCAGGTCTAACCCCACTGCATTGGTCCTCAAATGGGATTCACCCTGGCAAAAAACAGAGGATTTGGATTTTAGGAAAATATATTGACAAGACTGTCCACATCTTAGATATGGTGTGGGTAGAAGTCATCAACAACACACTGGAATGTTAACATGGTACAGCTCTAAATTCAATATCCAGTGACTGACTGAAGTGTTAATCTGAACCTCAAAGACAGTTTTAGGTTGCAATTTGCCCGGGGATTTAAAAATTCTAAGTCTGGTCTGAGAAACTATGCTTAGCACCAGCAGCTAGTTTTACACCTTTGCCTTTTGCCCCTTTCTTCCCAGACATTTCAAACCAGCACATGTTAGTTGGTTTCTGCACTTAGCTGGCGCTAGATCTCTAGATTTGCTTTTTTTTCTGATGGATATTTTAGGAGAATATTCTTTATCAGTATGATTTAATTTTTTCATCTGCTGTAGAAATGGGATATACCTATGTAAAACTGGGATGGGAATGGGAACTTTTCTCACTCGCTGGTAGATTTCTACCTAGAAATTTCCCTTTGTTACACAAAAAACCAGTCAATATGGAATTAAAATTTCATCTCATTTTCCCCCAACAAGCAAAACCCCAAAGTGGCCACATCAATAATGTGTGATATTGTTCAGTTCCACTCACGCTGTACCTACTAGTTCTCCTCAGATTAGGAGGACTGTGCCTTAAAGTACATTGATTGGCCCAATTTTGGGCATTCTCTGCAGCTGCAGGACACCATTCCTTAAGAAAAGAAGAAAATGTCTGTCACATACTCGTGAATAACCCCTCACAAAGGAGCAGCATACAAAAATTACATTTAAATAAGAAAAATGTCAAACGCAAAACTCTTTTCATCCCATTTTTTGAGGGGAGAGGGAGGTAGGAGCAAAGTTACTGTGCACCAAGGGAAGAAAAGCCTGATGAAGAATGCATCAGAAAGAAATTAATTATGCTATGGATATTTCTTCTCCTTTTAATTTTACTTCACAAGAAACATTACTGTTGATACACCACCAAATTTTCAATTTTTTTTCCCCTTCCACCTGCCCAGCCTTATATTTCTCTTGGTGTTGGCTGTGCTCAATCCTTAGGAAAGGTCTGAAGAAGGAATTTGTGGCTAAGTAAAATAATGTGACCCTGCATACAGTCCTGTATCTCTCACAGAGTCCACCACTCATTAAAAATAGATTTACAGCACACAACTTACCATCTTCATCATGTTGCTGGCAGTTGGTTTTACTCCTCTCCTGAGGGCATTATGTCTGTCAACAATCAACTTTTGCTGCTCTGCTCTGCTGCTTGACAGAGCACTGAGAGCTGCAGATTCCTAAAATGAAAAAAAAAATGAAAAGAAGAAGAAAAAAAAAAAGCTGTATTTCTGTTTGATTTGAATGTTATTAAATCCTGCATCCTGTGTAGGAAATATTAAAATAGCAAAATTTTATTATCAACCAAGGAGATAATCTCAGTGAGGGAGGAAGGACTTTGGTCCTCTTTGTCTCCTAAGTGTGTCCAGGGATGCTGCCATGTGGAGCAACATTTCACTGGTTCCACAGTGTAGAGCTCAGCAGTAATAACCCAGATTCCTGGATTGTATCTCCCAATCCTCTGTGGAGGACTGAGATATCCTGGAATGCCTCTGTGCCTGTAGACTCGTACATTTAGGCAACAGAACCAGAGTTATTTGCCAATATTACAATTTCCTAATGAGGTTTTGTGGAAAGAGGATCTAAAAATCATCAGAATGTATGAATTGTGTTTATGATGTGTTTCTCTTCTGTCTAGTTTTAAACTTTCCTATCAATGTTTTTCTATTGAAGAAATCTGTTGTTTAATCTCAGGCCTCTTGTAGTACTTCATCTGGACATCCCACTGAACAGAAAATATTTATACCTTTCCTGCCATAGATTTTCTTCCAATTCTGTCACAACTGATAAAATTTCTCATGCTTTTCACATGTTCTCTCATTAAAAAATAGCCATGTGAGGAACTCAGCCTCCTCTTTACATCCATTCCCAACTAGTCTAGACTGCAGCATTGAGAGGAGAAATTGAAGAATTAGGGGGAAATGCAGTCAAGCCATAGGTCACATGATGCAGAAGTAGCAAACTACAGATTTCAGCCTAAATTTGGGTTGGGAGGAACCACTCTGTGTGTGAATTCAGGGTGTTAATTTAGCTGTTTGAGGGAAATCAGGGATATGGGCTGAGTGGATGGGACTGTGAGGAAAGAGAGAGGCAATAGGACCGGAGATTAAGAAAGGAAGTGAGGTAAGTAAATTATATGTAAACCTATGTGGAATTAATGGGAAAAGTGCTAAATCTTTAGGAGGTCCAGATTATTGCATTTGTGTATGGAAACTTCTGGAAAATACAGTTATCTCTGACCCAACTTACAAGTAATGCTGAATCTTTAGATGTTTTTTTGTGCAAATGTGGAACCAGACAACTGCTTTGAAATGAAGCAGACTTCAAGGATAAACACTTTCCAGATCCTATATCTATTACTTCAAGAATAAATGCATTCCAGATCCTAAATATCTCATCAGACTCTTTCTGCATATGTTTGGTGTGCATGGGAAAAGCCATATTCAGTTGGTATACAAGTGCCTCAGGGCCCACCCAAATTTTACAAACAAGAGATAGGTATTTTACCTGTCCAGTGGATGGAGGCAGCACAGCTGTGAGACACAGGAACACCACTGGCAGAATCATCTCTGAAAAGGTGAGAATGAGGAATTAATTTTCTTTTTACAGAGCTTTCATTTCTCTGAATACAAAATACATCTTTCTCCTGTGCGTTTGCTGGCATTTTTTCAACTCCCTTCCTTCCTTCCTTCCTTCCTTCCTTCCTTCCTTCCTTCCTTCCTTCCTTCCTTCCTTCCTTCCTTCCTTCCTTCCTTCCTTCCTTCCTTCCTTCCTTCCTTCCTTCCTTCCTTCCTTCCTTCCTTCCTTCCTTCCTTCCTTCCTTCCTTCCTTCCTTCCTTCCTTCCTTCCTTCCTTCCTTCCTTCCTTCCTTCCTTCCTTCCTTCCTTCCTTCCTTCCTTCCTTCCTTCCTTCCTTCCTTCCTTCCTTCCTTCCTTCCTTCCTTCCTTCCTTCCTTCCTTCCTTCCTTCCTTCCTTCCTTCCTTCCTTCCTTCCTTCCTTCCTTCCTTCCTTCCTTCCTTCCTTCCTTCCTTCCTTCCTTCCTTCCTTCCTTCCTTCCTTCCTTCCTTCCTTCCTTCCTTCCTTCCTTCCTATTCATTTTTAGAACTAAAATAATAAAATTAATTCTCTGTCTTCATTTTAATTTCCAAATTTCTATGAATCAGCTGCTTTTTAATCTTATACTTCCTGCTGTAGCCCTGATGGAATATCTCCACAGCTATTCACAGGTATTTTTGCTGCCCTTCCAGCAGGAAGCCTATTGCTCATTTTCAAACTGCAGAATGGGATGGGATGCTGCTCTTAGCCTGTTCCTGTGTCTAAGTGAATCTGGAAACTCCCCTGCTCCCCTTTGCCTGCTCTGACTGGAGTGCTTTGGTTGAAAGGGGAATTAGACACTGAGTCCATCTAATCTCTACAGTTGGGTGTGGGAGTCAAAATCCAAAACCTGCTCAAAGCTTGGTGACCAGCACTATGAAATCTTGCACGTGAGCTGGGGCAGAACTGGGAAAGACATGTTTCAGAAATATTTTTTTTTTCAATTTGTTTTAAGACAAGTCTTGATTATATTTCAAGTAATAAGAAATGCCAACAGAAATTAGAGCCCTCTCTAACATTGTGATTCTTGGTATTTCCTATGCAGGGTCAGGAGTAGGACTTTGATGATCCTTGTGGGTCCCATCCAACTCAGGTTATCCTACAAATATCTGATTCTAATTGAAGAAGCATCCACCAGACCCTGAACTTGCCTGGGAGGCTCAAATACCACTCCAGTGACCAAGGAGGTCACTACAAAGTTCAGGTATCTGCATTCAGTCACACGAGTTACATTTAGCTTGTTTCTGCTCACCTACCTCTGGCAGGCAAGCAGGTGACTGCAGTGGAATTTACTTGTTCTGGCAATTTTCCCAGCCTCCCACTCCGAGGGAGTTTATGGGCATGTTACCACAGAGGTACATTATTAGCTTACCTTGTTTGGTTTTGAGAGGTTGCTGATTTTAGTTTTAAATTATTCTTGGGGAGAGGCCAGTTGGGTTTGCTGCTCCTTTCATATTCAGCAAAGCCCTTTGCCTCGAGGCAACCAGTTTATATAAAACACAGGGTGCTCTGGAGAACACTGGTACTTGTGGAGAACAAGTGGTTAAGAAAAACTATTCTTTTCCAGGTGTTACAGGAAGGCCCCAGTTCTTCACCAGCCTCTCACCTTGCTCTGGGGGTGACCCACAGGGCCCAGCCTTAGGCAGGGATGCTGCTCCAGCTCTGCTAAACAACGAAGCCCATGGACTGTGACTATGGGCAGCTGGAGCTCAGAGGCCAAAAAACTGGAAAGACTGGTCACATCTGTCCAATTAAACTCTCACAGCCTTCAAAACAGGGTGGCTTATTCCAAGCTCTTGTATTTGAGGGAAGATCTAGTTGATCCAGGGGAAAACATATGGATAATTAACAGAATAAGTCATTGATATCCTGTTCTTAGTATTGCTTTATGTCCCTTACTTTAAATTTAAACATCACCTCTGTCTCTTTGAAGTGCTTTAGAATCACAGAATGTTTTTCTTATTAACTTCTCTAACTCGTGTTTCTCAGAGCTGCTACAAAACTTTGCCCTTTGTCTGACTTAGGTGTTTAGCAACAAAAGGTTATACTCCCAATATCATAGAAAATATGCTTTTCACTTATTTACCAACTAGAAACTAAATAGAATTTGGGCTATTTTTAGCTGTACTCAAGTTACAAGCAAAAATATGTCTTTTGAGTGCAAAATATGATGAGATCCAAGTATAAAGCAGCCCTTTTTGTGCATAAAGCATATATTAAAGGAAAAAAACTCTTCACTGAAATGATGAAGCTTTCTAGTTTGCAAACCAAGCTGGAGAAGCTGACTTAGAGACATGGGCAAAGTATTCATTCACGGTAATATTTTCTATGAATTAACTTATAATTAAATATAATTGGTAATTTAATACATGATACAAGTTTCAAAATGCCATTGGAATGATTTTTAAGACCCAGTGGGTTTCCCACTCCAAGATATTAACATACTTTTGGCAATCCCACTGATTTCAACCAAATGCTTACAGTTTATGAGATGTAAATTTAATTGCTCTGCATTAATTTCTAGGCACCGGTCCTAAAATCAGTCTCTCTCCCCCTCCCTGCTCCCCCTCAATCAAACATAAATCAGGACATGTGCCAAGTCTTACTGACTTTCCTGCAAATCCATCTGTATACCGGGATCTGCCACTGAAAGATGGTGCTTTAGCATCCCTAGTTTGTATGAGTTTGGCAAACTCATAAGAATATGTTTTTCCCATCTCTCCTTCTAAAATAAAAAATAAAAAAGGTGTATCCTGAATTATTAATTTAATTGGATAACCATTACAAAAAAAAAATCCTAATTATTTTTTATTATCCTTGAAAAAGACCTGAAATAGAATAAAGTTTCTGTCATTGCACTTGTACAGGATTACTGCACAAAGGTTACTTAGCAGCCACTTTGCAGAAGAGGAGTCAATTAAGCAAGGTGGTAATTTTCCCACTCTGAAAATAGGTGGTGAGAGAAACATGAACCAATAGAACTTACTAAGCTGAATGTATTCAATGTGTTTGACTGTCTCTCTGTCCCTTTCTCTATGTACAAATAATTTACTAAGATGCTGCTTTCTTGATACAGGTGGATTTTCTGGTATTTTTGATTGTTCATCTATTTTCTCTACCTTTTTGTTTTAGCTTGTGTTACACTATTCCCTATTTAATCCTTATTTTTCACTGAATAAAATCCTCTTCTGTGACTGTCCTAAATTTTTCAAGAAGTCTTCTGATGATAGGTCGTATTTAAATGCATGAAAAAAAATCACAATAATTTAAGCCAATGAATCAAGGTGAATCCTACCTTTTGTGTCCACCAAGATCAGAAGTTTCTTCTGTCCTTCATCAGGTAGTTGTGGAATTGGCTGGAATTCTTTACTGGAGGATGATTTATAGCTCTCCTCTTTCCTGATAGGACAGGTGATTCAACGTCACAGGTATTACAAAATTCACTTAGTGACCAGATAGAACAGCATATTTTTCAAGCTTAAATTCATCCACAAAAGAGGTTGTTTGCTTGTCTTCCATTTTAATTTCCTCTTACTTCTTGTACTGGAATAGATGGAATACTCCGAAATGATTTTTGGATGTATTACATCTTAAACTTGAAATTTGCAGTCAGTGGGGAGGCCAGGTACAACACTCTCTGCTAATGATTGACACATCCAGTTGTAGTAACATTTGATCTTTATCTCCAGCAGTGCAAGTAAACTCAACTAGCTACTGAGTTGTTTATTATTATTATTATTATTATTATTATTATTATTATTATTATTATTATTTAACATTGCCTCCAGACTGACATTGCTGTTACCAAGATGGAATCTTGCCCATTGATTTTTCCATGGGAGTTTAAAAATCCTTGGGCCAAGATCCTGTTCATGCTGTGGCTTCTTTGTATTGGTCCTATAGTGTAAAAGCCAAAAATGAAGACAATTCTGTAATGTATATTTTTAATCAGTATTGGATAAAGATTGCAAGATTACCATGTGCACTAACATTAAAACACGTATTTGTTCTTGCATTTCTGGGTACATGGGGTGAGATGGAATGGATGGGAGCACTGCCAGATCAGAAGGGCTTTTGTGTGTGCACTGACTGCTTCTGTCCATGTTCAGTCTCCAGTAATTGCTGACCAGAGCAGCTGTCATTGTCTGCTTTTATATCAAATGTTGCTGTTTTTCTGTTTAAATTCAGATCTCCCCTCCTCCTGGTTACTCAGCTCCTTCCTGAGAGCTCATGTTGTGCCTTCAGAACAGGCCCTTGCTTTTCCACACCTGGGAAAGCAGCACCTTGGCTCTGCCAGATGAAATGACTGTGGGGTGGTTGATGGTTTGTAATTATGTAGAGAGAAACACACTGTCAGCAAGTTTGGGGCTGACACCAAACTGCAGGGAGCAGTCCACATGCTGGATAAAAAGGCTATCATTCAGATGAATCTCAGAAAGCTGGAGCTGTGATTTCACAGAAAATATCTGACAGCAAACAATTGAGAGACACCAATTGTCAAGGGAACAGCTCTACAAAAATACATTATGGGTTGGACTTGATCATAGAGTGGTTTGGGTTGAAAGAGACATTAGAGATCATTTACTTCCAAGCCTCCCACCATGGGCAGGGATGATCTGAGAGGTCTTTCTCAACATAAATGGTTCTATGAGAAGTTGCACAAGAGTCATCACAAACGATGAACTGCACTTGATTGGCCACTGCATGGTGCATGAACTGAAAATAGTGATTAAGCCCAATTTTGAGCAATTCTGAAATGGTGTTGGGACTGCTGTGCCCAGTTTTAGAGTCCCCAGTACAAGAAAGGCTTTAGCAGGGTAATCCCAGCAAAGGAAAGGGATAAGGCAGAGATTGACTCTTTTACAACACAGACTTGAGGTTGAACATGGGGTTGGACCAGATGAGTTTCAGAGATCCTGTGCAACCAAAACTGTTCTAAGGTTGTGCGATTTTTATGTTGCTTACACTGGAGAGGAACAAAGTGAGACTTGTCTTCTTTTATTTGTTGACAGATACAACAGTTCAACACATTACAGTGGGAACCTCTAATTGCTGTATGAGAAAACAAGCATTATTAGCATAATCATTATAACCATTACTAATGAAAAGCTCTACGCATGAGATCAGTGAGCAATGGATCATAAGGTAAAGAATATATCCTGTTATGTTTGTCAGTCATCTCTCTGCCTGACATACACTGAGACCCTGTGAATCAGCTCCCCACTCAAGTGTAAGAGCTGCCTATAAACCCGAGAAAACGATTCAGAACAACAACCTATCCCCAACAACATTTCTGTGAATATTCTGTCATGACACCTCATAAGTTGTTCCCATAGTTTATTTTCATAGAATCACAGAACATCTCAGGTTGGAAGGGACCTCTAAAGATCATTCCACCAGCTTGTTGAGGTTCCTATGAAGAGCAGCTCAACCACCTGCTATAGGAGCCCCTCCTTTCAGGTTTGCATCACCTGCAAATTGGCTGATTATTAAACCTCTCTTCTCCAGCAAATCCCATTAAGTCTCAGCCATTTATAGTGACTCTTTATGCCTGGCATTGCTAATAAGAATACAATTCCTTGTCTTTAAATTTTCATGCCAGCTCCATCTCATTAATCATAAGCTACTGTTTCCATTTTTCAGATATGTAGAGCCCCTCTTTGTCTCCTGGCATTCATCTTTCACCCACTTTATATATTTTGACCATGACTCCTTCAACACCTCATGATGCATTTAACTGTTAATCTTCAACATCTTTAGTTTTTTTATGGCAAAGTGATCAATAAACACTTGCAGTTTCTTCTGTATTTTCTTTGTTTTGATGCCTACAAAATATTTCAATGCAGTAAACTAGATCTAGTCTGTGGGTATTGTCTTATATACAGATCAAACCTATTTTTTTCAAATTTTTACCATTTACTATTCCTATTTATTTGTACCCAGCCATCCAATATGTAGGAGAAAAAGCATCTGCTCCTTCTTATTTCTACAGCATCTTCTAGAGTTCCCAGACCAGGTTCCCAGAGCCTATCACAGCAAGAACAAAAAGCACTAATGAACTATATAAAGAATTTAGATTCGTCTATCTTTAGATTTCCAAATAATACATATCTAACACAATATAGGTGTCCAGATTTTCTCAATATTCAATAGACAGAGACACTTTTCTGTTTTTCTGTCTTAGACTCCCATCTTAGTAAATTAACTTCTGAAAGTATTGTTCTGTTTTTGTTGGCCACACAGGGATCCTGACTTAGACTAAATGTCACAAAAGCCTCTGAAACTCCACTCTGCTCAGTTATTTTTGTATGTGGGAGGCACTTTCCAGATATCTAGATGCTCCTGGTATTTTCTGCTTCATGTTTGAAGGGAGAGAATTAGAGGTGGAAGAAATTAGCTTTTTTCCAGTGGAGAAAAAAATAATTGTTATAATACGTTAGGATTAAGCTAAACTAAATTCATCAATCTAAAAATTATTTTTAAGTCCTTAAAGTGGTGGGTAACATCCAGGTTCATCTTAGAGACTAACCTTGGGTGACATCCCTGTTCACTGAATAAAGCAGAGACCTGAATTAAAGATGTCAAAACATCTGAGATATTTCACCTTCACGAAACATTTGAGATATTTTACCTGTGTCCTTTCTGTTCCTCAGTCCTAAATAGGTGGAGTTTTCTCATTTTCTGTCCACCACAAACTGAAAACCCAGATGCTCAGCCAGAGTTCCATTCCTGTTACACAAATGGAATGGTCAATACATTTATTGCTCTTAAAGACTTTCTTGGCAGTTTTCCCACTGGAATTTGAGATGTAATCAACCACATTCTTTTCTCATATTCCATATGATAAGAATTTTCTCAATTATTAGAGCATATCATTTTTTTATTAGCTTGAACAAAAGTGTGGTTTTTTCCTATGTATCATCTGCATTTATCTCAGGGAAGTAATTCAGTGCAGCCTCAGATTACATGGCTTGATAAATATTTTAAGTCCATTACATAAATTCCAAACTATATTAATAATCCTTAAAGAAACTTAATGCCTTGGCTTTTATTTCTACCTCAGTTTTGTGTTTCCCATGGCTTTAAGTCTTCAAGAAAACTGATGGACTCACTGTGACATAAGCACAACCTTTGTAAAACAGCAGCCAGGAGGCTCCACTCTCTATCTAGTGTATCTAGTGTATCTCTAGGAATAGACAGATTGCAAAGTCAATCACTGAGCTTTGGTACTTCCATCCTAAAAATTACACTGGTTCTTTCAAGAGTCAATGGCTCTTTCATCCCTGACTTCCACTGAGGGCACAGACCCCAGGTTCTTCTATTGCTCTTCCCAGAGCCAGTAACTCTAAGCCAGCAGGACTCTGAAGAAGATTAATTTTTTAATATTTTCAGATTTCTGCCATAGCAAATGCATTTAGCAACAGTGCATTTATTTAGAACGATCCTGTTTCAAAGATTGACTTGACCAGGCAATCACAAGAGAAATGCAGATAAAACTGTAATTAAATTTGCATAATTTATCTGAAAGAAGCGTCTCTGTGTTTAGGGTGAGATGTTGTTTGCCACTATCTTAGCAGTATAGCAAGGCTGTGTAACATACTTATACCATACCACACTTTTCTATAATGCCTCCTTTAGATCTTTGGTACAGTTAATTCCCAGCATGCCTGCTGTTACCAATTCTAGTTTTAAAATGTCAAGAAGAAAATGTTAGATGTCATGGAAGGCAAGGTTTATGATAAGCATTTTGTGCCTGGAAAAAAAAAATAGAATGGAAGCATTCTGTGGATTTTTATAAATGTCTGATATACATTTCATACCCTTTTTTGAGCATGGATCATTGAAGTGCATCCATGGAAAAGTTCCAAAATTCAGTTTCATCATTGATTGCTGCACTGGACTAGTGGAGTCCTTGTTTCTCGTCCTTCCAGTGTGATTTTTTAGGTCTTTAGCCTGATCAAATCCTGGGGTAGTCTAAAACAAGAGTCCTTACAGGAGCAGCAGTGTCTTGTGTTTAAGAGTAGTGATGTACCTTATAAAGAAAATAGGATTAGATTTTTAAAATTTACTCTGTTAATATATCTAAGTGGCAGAAAATTTTGTTGCCAAGCTGTATTTCTGTTTTTCTTTATCCCTGTGTGTGTTTATTTAACTCTCCTTGACTTGGAGAAGAAAATGCACTGAACAGGGGGAATTTTGTTCGTAGTGAAAATCCGTTTTCCCCAGTACTTGTAGTTCTCCAGGCTACTCAAGTCCTCTTCTTTAGGTCCTCCTTAATGGCAGTGCAGAATTACACGTTGTAGCCTGTCACAGGAAGGGAAACCCATAAAATCTTTTTGATCTGCCTCCCACAAAAAGGCCTTGTCTTAACACCATGCACAGGAAATGTTCAAGAACAAGTTTGCAACTGTTGGGGAGCTTACCGATGATTTCTATGAATAATGCACTTCCAGTTTTATTGAGAAACCCCAAAGTATTTGGGACTAATTCATTTTTCTTCTAAGTTTGAAATCATATCCTGCTATCAAGTACCTGGACATAATCCCAAATGGCTTTGAACTAATATTGTCACACTGAATCCTATGCATATAAAGATAATAAAAGATAAACCTTCTTGGTCAGGTGTTCTATGTTAATAGACACACAAAGTGCAATAAACATTATCAACCTACGGATCTAAAGAACTTCTGTGTCAAAATTAAGTTGTGATTACAGTGTAAGGAAGAAGTAGAGATAATTCTACCAAATTGTGCATTTTGATTTTTTTAAGAAGAATTTGCAATCTATACTTTATATCTGTGGCCATATTAGGATATGGCCACAGATATAAAGTATAGCTTTATATCTGTGGTATTTGATAGCTTATATAGTTGTTGAATCCACCTAAAATCAAATTTTACCAGGAAAGATGACAAGACATTCTGAAGAAAAGAATATTGCAAAGACCATCAAGACCACTTTGTAAAGGTCATTTATGCACCTGAAATGGATTTAATTTAAATAACCATAGGCATCTACACTTGAGGAAGACTCTTTTCACAGACTTTGAAAATTAACAGGCATTTTTGGGACATGTTTCTTTTGATCCCAAAGTTAGTGTCTAAACAAAATCTTATGTTGTCCTAGACACACCTGCAATGATAATATTATGATTATTGAATGGTTGTATTAAAGCCTCATATATTTTTCATTCTTTATATTTTAATTATTTGCATTTAACCTACTAATGAAAAGAATACAAAAAGTTCACCTTCTTGGATTAAACATGTAGCAGAAGCTGAGGAAATTTTGGTGAAGGAAGGGAATAGCTTATGAACATCCCTGGAGAATTCGTCTTTTCTGTTCTTCTCTTCACAGAGAAATTCTGCAGCTCCTCTCTGGTTTGTGTGTTTTCTCATGCTGGGGAAAGACAACACACTTTTTAAGACAGACTGAGAAAAGGTAGAATTCAGTCAGCTTCAGAGCAAGGGGAAGAGAATACTAAACGTTAAATTGTGGAAGAAAAAGCAAACTCTATAATTACATGAAGGTTGAATATGTGGAGGTGAACTGGGCCTTCTTGGAGCTCATCACAAACAAAAATAAGAAGGAACAGAGATGTAGCAAAGTGAGAAAGTTCAGTACTGTCAGGAGGAAAGTGATTATGATCTCTCTGTCAAGAACCCCCAAGTAAAAATTTCAGTGATAAAGATATTTCTGGACGTATTTGATAAGAATCAATGGATGTGCCCACTCAAGTAATCTCAGAAAAGAGGAAGTAATGTCAATTACAGGATGAGAGGAAGGAAATAAGAGGAAAAGAGTTGGTTGTCACATGCAAGAAGGTTGTGGCTCATTCACAGATGGAACTCAACTTGTGCACACAAACCCAGGATTTCCTTTCACCTTTTCTTGAAAAAAATGTCATTATGGGGAACTGCATGATGTAGATCTGTATGCTGAACATGCATCAGAAGGGTCTGATCCTCTCTGGATAGGTCCTCAGCATTAAGTGTAGAGAGCTCTGAATAAGCTTGGATTATTTGCAAGAATCATAGAATCACAGAATTGATGTGATATAAGTTGGAAAAGACTTCTCAAATCAACAACTAGCACTGCCAAGGCTACCACAGAACCACATCTGCCACATCTGCGCATCTGTTAAACTCCTCTGGACCTGGTGACCCCACAGATTCTCTAGACAGCCTGTGCCAATGCTTGACCACCCTTCCTATGAAGAAGTTTTTCTAATATCCAGTCCTAACCTCTCCTGGCACAATTTGAAGCCATGTGCTGTTGTCCTGTTGCTGGTTACTTGGGAGAAGAAACCGACCCCCTCATGGCTGGAAAAGAAGGAACAAATGTCTCCATTCATGGAGCCATGTGCTCCCAGTGCCTGGGAATGAGGGTATCTTGGATTGCACACCAGACTGCACTGCTCTGTGCCATCACTGGCTGACACTCCTCTGTGCTATTTGGGTGACAACTTGCAAGGTGGGGGTCTCCAAATGCTCAGGGAAGTTGGAAGTGCAGGCGCAAGAGAGGATTTTGTTGCTGAAACATGGACGTCTGTTGCCAATTTTGCTGTAGCATATTTGAGACATATGCACGGTACTAACAGGTATTACACAGCACTTATGGGAGACTCCCCTTCTGGAGTGTCAGATGGAGGCAAGGTAGGACATTCTGCGGTACTTAAAATAACCCTAAATGTCTACATGGAGGTAAATGAATCACATTCCCATTATTTCGTGTGTGGTAAGTCAAATTGCCTGGCCTCAGCTATGCTTCCAGCTCTGGGGATTTACCAGGCATTGTCTGCCAATTGCTTCCTTTTTCTGTTTGAGTATATTCAGGAGCTAGTTGTTCTGGTATTTTTGCCTGCCTTCCTCTTTTTTTGGGGTACATGATACTAAACAAGAAAGTTTGGGCAGCTGAGTTTAGCCCACTGTCTGATTCAGTCACTTTCCTTCAAACTTGATTTCATTTGTCTCCACTTCAGTGCCTGGCACTGTCTTGAGATGCTGTAAAATACTCTGCCTCAACATTAGCTGCTGGTACAGAAAGTTTGAGCTTCCCATTGATGTTTTGCAATATCTGACAGCCCTGGGTGGCTGTCTCAGACTTGACAGGGCATCTCAGAGAGCCAAGAATAACCCTCAGGGAGAGGAATGGACACTCAGCTGTCTAAATGGTAGCCATTTAGTTCACTTTAGGGCTCAGTGAAGATGAAATTCAGAACACTTATATCAAATTTATATTTGACATGGTTTTTTTCTCAATCTTAAAAAAGGATGAGCCACCCACTGCTGTTGCCTATATCTCTGCAGTGGCAGGGAGTGAGCCGAAGTCAGGATTCAAATTCACACACCTAATTGTAAATGTCTACACTTGAGCAGCATGTCCTGACTCCTGTAATCTCTGGAAGCAACATTCAGTTTTCTACAGGCATCCAGAGACATTAGGAATACCTTTGAATATTAGACATACTCATGTGGGCCATGGTTTTTGTTTAGATTTACAAATTACACTGAAAGAGTCCTGCAGGGGACCAAAAACATCACTCTCAGAGTGAAAAAGAAATCAAGAAGTTTGTGCCATCTGTGTAATCCAGACCAGATGCTTTATTTGGTGAGATTTTTAACAAAGAAAGCTTTTCAGGATCTGATCTCAGACTAGATCCACGTGGTATGTTTCCTTTGGTTTTCCTGAATATTGCATTGTGTTTACAGGGTGCTGTAGGAGAAGACAACATTCTTTTGTTATTGTACAGGGCCCAGAGAGGATATTTCACTTGGAGCACAAACTAAAAAGTGATCTTGAATGACCTTGCTTGATTGGGGAAGTTGGAGCAGGTGACCCATTGTGCCCCTTTCCAACCTGACCCATTGTGTCTGTGATTCTGTGAAAACCATAAAATATGCTTTCTTTGTTTGCAAGATCTCAGACTTATATAGAAGCACTCTCTCCCTTGGGTTTTTTTGGGGGGGTTTGGTGTGTTCTGTTGTTTTTTCCATGCTTGGACATGAGCAGTAGCCAGTGATGGCTGTTTCTCTCTCTATGTGTGTGCGTGTGTGTTTGTGAGCCCAATGCCATATTTGAAGTCTTTCACCTCATGCTTGTCTGACAGCTGACCAAGTACTGAAAGTGTCTGTCACAGACAGATTTTCAGTGCAGTTCACAGCTCACATAACAGAGGGAGAGGGGAGGGGAAAGACAGTTCACAAAATGTATGAGGAAACGTGTCAGGAAGATGCAGGATCTCTGTGCAGACAGAGTGTCTTTTGTCTCTCGGGCAGAATGACTCCCTGGCTCAAAGCCCACCGTGAAGCAAATAACAGAGCACATTCACTGTGCCCTAATGTTGCTACATAACTGTGTATTTGGGACTTAAATTATAGACAAAGGTGAGCTCTTTCACTATTAATTTTTTTTGTAGTCTTGCTTGCTGTTGTCTCACCATTCAATAGGTTCTTTGTATTCACCAGACCTGCACATGCAGCCCAAAATTTCCTTACTCAAAATAAGTTACAGTTGCACTGAAAAATGTTTCTTCATATTAATTTTCACTCCATTTAGAAAAGAACAAGGGTTTATTACTGATCAGAGTTATGCAAAACAGATGGTATTTTTCTTTTTTGTATCAAAGGATAGCATAACCATATTTAGGTATGAATGGTGAGATAATTTTTCAACAGAGTTTTCTTATTTTAAAGCCTGGCGTCTGGTCTAAGATAATCATATAGATGTCCTGTAGTGATTAGACTGAAAAAGACACCATTAGAGCAGGATTTAACCCACTTGGACAACTAAAGACCAGACCTACTGCTTTTGGAAATGCTTGCATTGCTACATTGATGGCAGAGCTCTTGGACACAAATGTCTGTCTTAAAAATCACTGAAGTAAAAGACCATAATTTCTTCTGAACTCTCAAAATTTTGACTTTTGAATGAAATTTTTTCCTTCTACTTAGGTTTGGAGAGGTTTTGTTTGTTTGTTTGTTTGTTTGTTTGTACTTTTGTTTGTTTTTGTTAAACTCAGATGAAAGTCCTTTTTATAAATTTTTTTCCTGAGTAATTTATTAAAACTTTGAACAAGGTTATGAAAGACTCTGTAAACAGAGAAACAAGGAAAAATCACATTCATATTAAATAGTCAACAATTTTTACAGTTATTTACAGGTAGAACGAACCACTTTTACCATTTTTCTAATCACTTTTTGTACCATTTCCATGCCAGTCATGCCAGCACTGATAAATGCCCTATTTTCTTCTGAGGTTCTTGACACTTTCTGCACTTAATTAGTTGCACAACCTTGTGTCATTCAGCTGCAATGTAACAGTGAATTATTTTAGGAATCAGTGGGTATGCTCAGAAATAGTTCATAGTTTCAGTGAGATAAATCTCCATGAGATTTGATATGTCAAGGGGAGCTCACTTGGTGTTACAATTTTTCCAGATGACTGATTTCTTAAATACCCAGCAAAAGCTCAGGAATTGCCATTGATTCTGCATTGATTACCTCAATACCTTTGACTCTTGCAGGTACACAGGAAAAAATACACAAGGGAAAGGTGTTGTAAATCGAGGTGGGACAAAGAGATGTGGAGGAAAAAAAGTCCCATCTCATGGTTTATATATCATGTGAAGCTTATGAGGAAGGAAAATGAGATCTTCATCAGCATTAATATTGTGGAAGAGAGTAATTCCATGCACTGATAAGGGAAAGCTTCAGTAGCAACAGAAGCACATGGGTCATATATTGGTCATATATTGGTTTTCCTAAGGAAACTAGAGCACCATGACAATCACAGAGATCACATTGGCTGATATGAAGGATTTGGGCTATTCTGCCTTTTTTTCCACCCCTCTCTTTCCTCCAGATATCTTGAGGAGAGATTGATTCACTTGATTCTTTTGCAGTCTAGAGATGTTCACAGAAGATGAGATCTTCTGCTTTTGTTTGTTGTTTTATTTTGTTTTAAACTTTATCTGCTTGAATAATTCCTGCATTTTTTCTCAACACTTTCTACTTTTCATTTTTCTGACTTTGTTACTGCCAGTCTGAAACAGCTTTAGTTACCCAGGATAACCTATTTGGCAGTGCCTGTTGGGGGCACACATATGGTCCATGATGGAAACCTCAGGTTTACATTCTTGAAAATTTCCATACTCTGTTAACTTTTCAAGCTGTCCCCACCTCTGTTCTATGTAAATGCATGTCCTAAATCTTGTCATTTCCAGATCAATGGAGCAACTGTCTTAGTGAAAATCCTCTTCTGCCAGTTGTTAAAGCGTGCAGCTCACTTAAAGCAGAGAAGCTGATTTTCTGGGAACTGCTCAAATCATAATGTTAAATATTCCTTGCTGAGTGGGTTCACATTGACTATGACTGTAGGCAATTAATATGAGTTTCCCAAATGACAGCCGTTTTCTCTTGGTAGTTTTATTTTTACTTTTGTTGTTGTTGTTTGTTTTTGTCCCAGAAACAATTTAACTTGGGCAGACGAAGACAGGTTGCTATTGTGAATCTGCTGCAATGCTTCCAGGTATTCATAACATTGCTTACATTGCTAAGTGCTGTGAGGGGAAAGTATCAAAGGTAAGGGATTATGCTCTGCTGAAGCTGATGAAACAGTTCCTCCAGTTTGAAGAATTGTGACAAATGAAAACCTCTTATACACAAACCCGAGTTATCCAGGTTGTCTGTTAATGAAACAGATGTCAGTTTGCTTAAATTCCAGGCTTCCTTTTTTTCCCTGCTCTTCAAGTCTTTGAATTTGTGCCTGAGCAAAAGTTTGGAGAGTGCTCTTGTGCAACATTTGTCTATATGGTACAAAAATTCCTTAATTTGACTCCACCAGAATTAAAAATAGGATATTTTATATATATTTAAAGACATTTTTGCAGAAATTGGATCACATTTCTTTGTTCTGGTTTTCATCTGATTCATAATTACTTCACTGAAATGCAAATATACAGTAGTTCAGCAGAGGGTAGAATTGATCAGACCCAAATTAATCTTCTCACATTAAATGACCAATTTAACAGGTTCTGTAGGCTCCCCATGTAGTAGATGAAGAGAGATGGACAACTGCAAGAAGGCTCCACATCACTTCTCTGCAGATGTCTGAAAAGTAGGATAAAATATTCTCTGCAATAGATTCTTTTTATCCAGGGAAAATGAAAAGGCTACACTAGATCATCTCCAGAAGTCTGCAGTTAGGCAATATACCTTGAATTTTCTTTAGGTGTTCAGAAACCTGAAAAACAAGACATTGCAGATTCTCTGAGAATTCAATGGTGATTAAAAGCTGGAAGCAGCTTTGTAATAGGAGCATCTTTCTTCAGCTCTCTCAAGTGGTGTCAAGGCAAATAACATTGAGAAAAAAAAAAGATTATGAGGGTCTAGCCATTTCAGTAAGGAATTAGATTGGCAAGGAGGTTTGAAAGGGATATATTTGTAGTTAATAGGCAGAAAAACTTAATAGCAAAGAAAGGCCAACTGGAAGATTATAATATAGCCATAGTGTAACTATAGAGGAAAGCAGACATAGTTTTTATAGATTTTTAATACAGATAATTTGCATTGTACCACAGGAACTAAGCCCCTGTATGCCAATTGCATAGCATTCTTAAAACAAGTGGTTTTCTATCAGTGATGCCCTTACAGGAACCAGTACAGGGTTTTCAGACATACATGAGATTTTACTTCACAAAGTTCTGTTCTGACAAGATAATTTGTCAGAACAAAATATCTGCACCTGCTCCACTGAAATTGGCTCATTTGACACTGCTTTTGTAGCAGTTTGACCCTACTTTTGTACCAGTGCTGTAAGCCTACAGGAGCCATCACATTTGGGCAGTGGGAAGTTATTGCACTTCCAGACATATAATTTACCACTTAACAGTTTTATTCCTTAAAGAGATATAAACTCACATATCTTCTGCATTTAAAAGGCCATAACAGTACACCCCATCTCTGTTGATATATCAGGTAGTTCTTTATGCACTGAATATGAGGATATTTGGTAATACAAACACTTTTTTTAAAGCAAACAGGAAGACAAATCCCCTGCCCTGGACCTGTAATGGATTCATCAGCTCAACACTGCTAAAGCCACATCAAACATCCACAAAAATTCCTATCAACTCCTCACTTATTGCTTAGTCCATTGTTGCAAACGTGAGGACAGTTTCTGCTGGTGGTTCTTCTGGGACAAGGTGTGTAAACATAGTTCATTAGTTACCCTTTCAAATTTTGAAGTGACGTAAAATGGAACAACATCTTTTCTTCATATCTGTTCCAAAGAAGACAAGGAATCTTCTTCTCTCGTACTGCAGCTGTGACCCAAAGAGAGAAACTAATATCTAGTACTTATCTAATTTTCAGACAGTTGAATTCTAACTTCCATAAAGTGTTAGGGCTGGAAGAGAAATGCTGGTCTCACTCATTTCCATGCCTTATCTGCTGTAGGGAGAGCTTAACTATAACATAATTCACCAAGTTCTGAAACCAAGTTCTGAAACCAAGTTTAGGTATTAATAGTACATAGTAGCATACAGCTGTTGCAAAGTCAAAAAGGTTTGGTACAGCAAAAAGTTTTTTCTCCCAATGCAGAATATTTTTTGTAATTCAAACAATACCTTGGATTGATTTCTCACTACTGTCCTGGATGTTGCTGGTCCATTAAACATGAAGGTTTGAGTTTTACCAAACCAGTCCAGGATTGAAGAAGATCATGAGGTGTGCCCACTTGCAATTAAGGATTTTTAGCCACATGAAAAATACAGATGATATATATTATGTGAGTTTTCTCGCTTTTATCAAGGAAAATTGTTAACAATTGAGACCTTATTGAGAATTAAAGAGCATAGGATACAAATGAGACAGAGCAAGTGCTTCAAAGTACCAATTTGGACACATCTCAATAATTCTTATCAGCATTAGGCTGATTGGTTTTGCATGCTTTATACACTTTGACTCTGCACCAGCACAGCAAGTAATCCAGAATTCTTGTATTTTTGGAAATAATGTCGTTATACTTCTGCTCTTCTTTTTCCCTACATGCAAAAGAAGGTCAAGAATCTGAGTCATGTTAGGGAGTACTTAAGGAAGACTAGCAAACAAACGTATTTGTACTGTAAATAATGCATATTTAAAACTACAAAACAAAGTTCACTTCTCTGCTTAAGGTAGAACATTGTTTGCAGCAGCATCATTTGATACATCAAGAAAATAAAGGGTAACAAATACTATTAATTCAAACAATAAAAGAAGCCACTGAAGGGATTTTGTCTTATTTAGTGGCTTTACCTAAAGTTGCATGTAAAAGCTGTTATTTTTGATACCTGCTGAGAAATGAGTCTAAATCCCTGGAACCTGTTGCATTTCTTTGCCCAGATATGTGGACAGTTCTTGTCTGCAGAACAAGTGCTTACAGTTTCTATATCCCTCATGGAAACTACATTTCTCTGAATCTATAAAACTGGCCACGTAATCAAGTTTCTCACTAAGGAATTAGATCCCCAAATGTAGATATATCTAATCTTTGAAAAGAAACATGTTCTCAGTCACTTAGTGTACCAAATGTCTCAGGAGATATAATGATAAGCTTTTACCTTTAGCTAGCTGATTTAATTTTTAGTTAATATGTACTGACCTAAAGCCACATTCCTCGGTTCCTTGTCAAACTGGTTGTTGTTTTCAATTCAGTACTATTTGGGGAACTGCTTATTGAATAAAGAAAACTTCCACAGAAGCACAAATTTCCAGCATTATTGGCTAATTAAGGCTTTGTCTACGCTGGCAGCTGGGGACTTTAGGCAATCTCATGCCCATATGCACTAACCATTTTACATTGTAAATCTCTTGGCTGGGTCTTAAGTGACAGTCTTGCCTGATGCTGCAAAAAATGTTGGCACGAGGCTGATCTGACCCCTTCATACCATGTGCTTTGAAATTATCTGGGCACACAATCTGTAAGCACTATAAATCGATCTGCTGCAGTCCCACAAGTCCTTGTTTCTGACTTCTTGCAGTTCCCACATATCCTTTATTTTCCTTTTGTCACCCATACGCACAGACAATCTCAGAAAAAAACCAGAAAATTCACAATCGGCTGCTAAAAAAGCACATTTTCACATTCTATAAAGGAAACTGATTCACCTAAACATTCAGTCAAGCAATATGAAGCAGCAGATCCATAGTTTATAATCCTTGGGAATGTGGGGGAAGCAGTCAGGTTCACTGTGGATAATGCAAAATTTGCTATAAATATCAGGTAAGATTTCCCTTGTGCATCATGAGGACAGTGCTTCAAGGCACCTCATGGCAGAGGCAAAACATTTAACAGGATAAAATAAAATTTACCTTAGAAACTTGTTTTATGCACGGATTTTTCCAAGGCTTTTTGCAAGGATCTTGCTTTTGTTATACAAGCACCTAAGAGCAAATTGAGCCTTGTGTGCATGTGCAATACATATTGAAGAAAAATATTTTCAGGTTAATAGTCTTCAAAACTCAAGGAATGCTGGAATTCTTCAGACCATTCAGAAAGCAGATTGGTTTTATTGAGTCCAAAGAAAGGCTTTTTCTTTCTTTCTTTCTTTCTTTCTTTCTTTCTTTCTTTCTTTCTTTCTTTCTTTCTTTCTTTCTTTCTTTCTTTCTTTCTTTCTTTCTTTCTTTCTTTCTTTCTTTCTTTCTTTCTTTCTTTCTTTCTTTCTTTCTTTCTTTCTTTCTTTCTTTCTTTCTTTCTTTCTTTCTTTCTTTCTTTCCTTCTTTCTTTCCTTCTTTCTTTCCTTCTTTCTTTCCTTCTTTCCTTCTTTCCTTCTTTCCTTCTTTCCTTCTTTCTTTCTTTCTTATTATTTTTAAAAATTATTTTTTGGTGCTACTCTTGACATTTTGTTCAGTGGCTAACAGTAGTTTCAGACCTTGTTTTCTGCAGTTCCTCTCCTTTTTTTTTTTTCCTCCAGATTTTCTGCATTTCTCATCATCATCATCACTACTTTTATTCTTCTTATGAAAAGGACCAATGATGACTTATAACCTCTGCCTTCTTGACCTCTTTCAGCTCCACAACATCATGCATGCATATGTAGTATAGCCAGCCTAAATCCTGCTTAAATTTGTGTAATAGCTTAGATTTTTTTGAGGTAGATATTGCACTAAGGCAACTCCATCCTTTCAGGAGGGACTGAATTTCCAACTGGCAAAGGAAAGCAGGTGGGATAATGAAAATGGATCTACGCTGAAGAGGCTTCAGTGTGAGTAGCCTTAAAGGTGGCCTGGTTAGAGAGGGAAAATTACGGAGCAGAAGAAAATGTCTGCTGGAAAATACTGGCAGAGATATTCCCAGCCAGCCTGGCAGCTGTGAGCCTGGGAACTTTCATACTACAAACATCCCTGACAACTGCATCTGGCCTCCTTATGTACAGCTGGGGTTCCCAGAAGCCAGAGATATCCTGAGAAGCACAAGTTACAAGAAATTGTAACAGCCGTATATCAGCTGAAAAACTGGAAACAGTTTGGGGACATGATCATGGTCTGAAAGAACCAAAATTATCATCATCTATTTGCTGGTTCAGGTGAAAAATTTAAATTAAAAACATTCATTGGCTCCTTGTAGTGGTGATGTCCTGTGCTTTCTTATGTCTCTATGTTATAAAAAGGATTTAATTTTTATCTAAATTGGAGCCTCTGTTTCTGAGAACTTTTTGTTCTCCTTCCCTTCCCTTCCCTTCCCTTCCCTTCCCTTCCCTTCCCTTCCCTTCCCTTCCCTTCCCTTCCCTTCCCTTCCCTTCCCTTCCCTTCCCTTCCCTTCCCTTCCCTTCCCTTCCCTTCCCTTCCCTTCCCTTCCCTTCCCTTCCCTTCCCTTCCCTTCCCTTCCCTTCCCTTCCCTTCCCTTCCCTTCCCTTCCCTTCCCTTCCCTTCCCTTCCCTTCCCTTCCCTTCCCTTCCCTTCCCTTCCCTTCCCTTCCCTTCCCTTCCCTTCCCTTCCCTTCCCTTCCCTTCCCTTCCCTTCCCTTCCCTTCCCTTCCCCTTCCCCTTCCCCTTCCCCTTTCCCTTTTTTTTCCCATGGATTCTCAACAGGGATATCTCATGAATTCCAGACTCCATGAGACAGTCCATTGTCATATTGATCCCTCTTTGGTTCTCCTTTTGAGATCAATTTTAGGAATTGTTTTATAATTCAACAGGCGTTATAATATTATAAATACTATATTATTATACAAGAGTACAAGGAAAATGAGCAGCCATGTAGTCTGGGGGTCTGGAAGATGCAGAGTCTTAGAACAGTTGGGGTTGGAAAGGACTTCTGGAGGTCCCTTTGTCCACCCTCCCTGATCAAGCAGAGCTATCCAAAGCCAGTTTCCCAGGTGGACAGATGGATTTTGAATATCAGCAGGTCATGGTTCCTGGTGCCAGCCTGGGAGAGATGTTTGCCAGCAATACTTGAAATTTTCCGTGTCTGGTAAAAGTGTTTCTTGTAGCCACATGTAGGGCCTCCTCAAAAATCTTCTAAGGAAGTCTTAGCTGTCTGAGGGGTACCTCAAATTTAAATTTTATACCTGTGTGAGGTAGAAGAGATCCAGGACCTCGCTAGATGAACAGAGGTGGTAGACTCATCTCTGAAAAGAAAAAAAAAATGTAATTCCATGAAGTGTTGCAAGTTGTATCACCTGGACAGCTTCCATAAGACCCTCTGACAAAGTAATATAATTAATGCATCAAAGAGTGTGATCTTTTTGAGTGACTAATAATAATAAAAAAACATATACAAATGCAGGAAGGGATTACCTAAATCTTGGCAATAATTTTTGACTGTGGATGTTCATTCTGAAATGCTCCAGTCAAATGTTACATTTGGCTTTTTGGGCAGCCAGCAGAGTGGTGGAAATCTGTTCTTCCTTCAGGATGAACAGGGATGTGAAGAGAAGATGACAATGTTTGGACCTCAACCATATCAAATAAATCATCTGATATTTCATATTTTCTTATATTTTTATATAGTCTTGTCTTTGATGTAAATTAATATCAAATTCTACTCCTAATTTGATAGGTGTGGCTTTTTTAACACAGTGTATGATAACATATAGTTTAGTCCATAACCAGTGCAAATGTGTCCTATTGCTTAATGCTCCATTCTTAGAGATGATACTAGACATAGGTATTTATAAGCCATAAAATCTCTGACAATATTCCAGAAAACTACTGACTACTTACAGTATTACTCCAGTGATATTGGCTACTGAAACCATTAATTTCTTTTAGTTGGCACTGAATGCACCAAATGATGATAATACAATATGTGACCTCTCCAATGCTTATAAATATTATAGATGCTTTTGCAGAAGTTTCAACACTGTGTCAAAATATTTACTTACTTATTGTGGAATTGGGCTTATAATGAGCTAAAGAATCCTGCCTCATTCATGCAAAATAATTGAAGAGATAATTGAGTGAAAGCAATTTCTCCCAGCCACCTGCATGAGGAGCATTTGTTGAAATTGCCTTTTCTCTGTAACCAATTATCATGTTGGTTACTGACAGTATCACATTGAACTTCATTAACCAACAGCTCCTGGATCCTGCAAAACTGAATGTGCTTAATTATAATCTCAGTCTACTATGCTGATTATTGCAAACGCATCCTAAATAGAAAAATTAGATTTATCAATTGCAGCTTTAATGCTGAATGAGGCAACAGCACAACTACATTTTTGTAGCTCCTGTTTGGCATGGAGCTTGTGTGGTTGGGCAGGAAAACACTGTATTGACAACTGAAGGGTGTTTTTGTCACCTTTGTAATATCTCTCATAACTGAGAGTGATATTTCTAGCTGACAACTTTGTCTTGCAGCACTTTCACTCCTAAACAACAATTCTGGGAGCAGTGGAGCTGAAGCAGCGGGTGGGATTTAGCTGGCACATAAAGACACCTATATGTCATTTTAGAATAGAATAATAGAATAGTTTGTGTTGGAAGAAACCTTTAAAGGTCACCTAGACCACCACTTGTGCCATGGACAGGGACACCTTCCACTGTCCCAGGCTGCTCCAAGCCCCATCCAACCTGGCCTTGAACCCTTCCAGGGAAGAGGCAGCCCCAGCTTCTCTGGGCACCCTGTGCCAACCCTACTCATTCTGCACTTCTGTGATTTATCTGTGTAAATATTGCAGACTTCATAAAAAACATTGACGTCATCACAAATAAAAGGAGTGGGATAAAATCACTTGAATTGGAGCAGAACACAGCAACAGAGCTCACAACTGAAGTTTTGTTATGACATTCCTGTTAATACAAATCCCTGCATCAGTTGCTTGATTTCTCTTAGAAGTGAATGGGGAAAAGGTGTCATGGCCTAATTCTTACTGGACATGTGTTTCCTGAAGGATGAGATGAACTAAAATCTAGAAATACCAATTTCTTCTTTTGACCACAACAGGAAGATTAGGAGGCTTCCAAAGGGATTTTCACTTTGCTTTTTTCCAGAACTGCAGGAGCTGCACCTTCAGAGTTGACTTCAATGGGCTACTGTGCAAGCAAATTACTTGAAGAGTAGCATCTAAGTACAGAGCAATTATTCTCTTCTGCTTCCCTCTGAATCACGTAGCAAAAAGACAGAAATTTAAAGAACTAGCTGTTCTTTTTTTTTCTGTAAGAGAAATTCTTTTCTGTAAGAGAAACATCAGCCTGCTAATTATAAATTAAATATAGTCACCAGTATGTCTATGTGTGTTCATATACATACACTCAAGTATATACACATGCATGGAGTTTACAGTTTCCTCTTTACTGACATTTTAAAGGGGAGTTTTTATCCTTTTAATTTCAAATCTTTTAGCTCAAACATTACTTTGTTTATAAAATGTAACCACAAAAGTTTACAACCCTCCATCCCCACTAAAAAAACAAAAACAAAAACAAGAACCAAAACCAAACCATAAACTCCTCAAACCACATTTTCAAGATCATTTTTGGTAGGGACTTTCTTTCTTTCTTTCTTTCTTTCTTTCTTTCTTTCTTTCTTTCTTTCTTTCTTTCTTTCTTTCTTTCTTTCTTTCTTTCTTTCTTTCTTTCTTTCTTTCTTTCTCTCTTTCTTTCTCTCTTTCTTTCTCTCTTTCTTTCTTTCTCTTTCTTTCTTTCTTTCTTTCTTTCTTTCTTTCTTTCTTTCTTTCTTTCTTTCTTTCTTTCTTTCTTTCTTTCTTTCTTTCTTTCTTTCTTTCTTTCTTTCTTTCTTTCTTTCTTTCTTTCTTTCTTTCTTTCTTTTTCTCTTTCCTCTTTCTTTCTTTATCTTTCTTTCTTTTTCTTTCTCTTTCCTTCTCTCTTTCTTTCTTCTTTCTTCCTTTCTTTCCTTTCTTTCCTTTCTTATATACAACATTGCTCTTCATTGCCTTAATGTGGAGAATAGTTCCTCCCCAAACCTGCTTTTTTTTTTGGAATTTTGCTGTAATCATTGCAATGAGACATGTAGCAGAAGGCTATTCACCCTCGTAGCAAGAAAGTTTTCTGATGTGGGAAATTTCTGGATGAACAAGCACCATGATTTAGACTCTTGATTTTAATTTTTTTTAATTGTGCTACTAGGATGAAAGAAAAAAAATATTAAAACCCCCACTAACTGGTGTATTCTATAACTACCAGTGCCACTCTTTATAAAAAGCCCAAGAAAACATAATTTAAAAGGAGATACTATCATCTGTGTCAGCAATGTGGTGCTCCTAGGACATAGGAACAAGTGTGAGGTAGGAGCAGTGACTAAATCACTGAGGTGGAAAAGGAACATCAGATATCCTGGCTGACGTCTTGTTTGTTTGGATGAATGTTCTCTGGAGGTATTGACACAAAGAATTCTGGAGTCATACACTCCAACCTCCCACTAATTGTGGAATTGAGCAGGAATTTTCTCAATGAGAAAAGTTAGTCTCTGACCCAACTCTTGGTGTCCTTGACTCTAATAAGGCTTTAAAAAAACTTTAAAATAACGTTAATAAATTCCTGTTTCTATATACCTTGAAATATCACCCACATATTTGATACCTGAAGATCCTAAAGATATTATAAGGTTATTTTATGTAGAAAATGAAATATGGTTGAGATCAAGGTTTGATAACAAGAACAGTAATGTTAGGAGCTAAACTAAATTACTTTTAAAAGTTCTTTTTCCACCCAAACCATCCTGTTATTCTATGTTCAAAACTAGCAGCTTTTACTACTTGGATAAGGGTGTTCAAACCTACATAGAAATTATGAAAATGCTAAAACTCTTGTTATCTTGGCCATTGAATTTAGCTCACCTCAATGTTGACCATGATTTTAACCTTGACCAGTCAATGACTTTGAGACAGGAAAATATAAATTCTGCCTATTTTTAAGTATCAACTTCGTTTCTTTAAAGTCAGTGCAAGGAAAACTGAGTCTTTTCTTGCTTAATCACACAAGAAAACTGCTTGGATAAACCTCTCCAGATATAAATCTCCAGATTTATATGATTTTTTTTTATATTAGGAACTTCTTCTCTGAAAGAGTGGTTAGGGATTGGAACAGGCTGCCCACGGAAGTGGTTGAGTCACCATTCCTGGGAGTGTTCAGAAAATGAGCAGATGTGATATGGTTCGTGGTGATACTCAGACAAAGGCTGGACTTCATGATCTTGGAGGTTTTTTCCAGCCTTAATGATTCTGTGATCCTCTTCTATAATTAGAACTAGGAGATGTTTTAAGGGATTGGTCCATTATAATGTCTTGGTCCACAGATAACAAAATCTCGTTTGTGTTTTAAACAAAGCCAGTGGGTGTTGGCACACACTTTGTTTAAATGAGAAACTATTTTACATTTATAAATTGGAACTTACAAAGAATCAGTGGTTATATTTTAAAAATTCTTTTTTTCCAACCTCTCTAGTTAACCTAAAATAATTTCAGAGCTGTCTCTGTTTTGTAACAATAAAATTCCCCAGAGGCTGGTACACCATAAAACAAACAAACAGATAAATGGCCATTTCATAGAATCACAGAAGAGTTAGTGTTGGAATTGCTGACTAGTTCAGGTTTGACTCACAAATATGCCATTCCTTTGCCCTGTCATTTAAGGAAGCAGACCTCGTCATCATCCTCTGAATGTGCTTTATGTGTAACACAGAGACTGTAGTCCACAGGGAATCCTGGGTGCTATTTTAATGAAATTAAGTGTAATTAAAGTAATAAATATCAGCAACAGAAGCCCCTGGATGCTGCTGGCAATGTTCCACTTCCCCATGGCACTTCAGTGACTAAAATATATTGAAAAAAAAATGTGTAGGGAAAGGGCTGTGTTTCTCTTCCCCCTAAATGGAAGGTTAAATGTTTGATATTTTCAACTCCAGTACAAATAATTTCTGCTTTTGACTCCTGATTTCATTTTCATCCTGGTGTCCCTGTAGAAACTTGTCCCTTTGTTGCTTGCTCAGTGCCCAACTCAAATGAAAGGGATTCAGTATCGCAGTGAGGATGAATAAATTAACATTAGTAAGGTGCTCAGCAGAGTGGGTGGATGTTAGGAAAGAGAGGGAAACATGGATCATTGACCAGGGCTTCCCATTTAATTGTAAATTTTGGTTAATCTGTAATGACCTTCTCCTTTCTGGAAAAGCTGCTTTATTTTAATGTCATTTTACTTCCGTGTAGCCATACTATACTCTGTGGCTGTATCACTCCCTATAGCAGCAAACTACTTTGCATAAATAAATAAATAAATGAATAAATAAATAAATATAAATATATATATATACACAGAGAAAGAGGGAGAGCAAGAGAGAGGGAGCATTTGGGAGTATTTGACTAGAATTAACTCAACTATTTCTTCAGCACGATGAAGTCTGGATGAATGGTTTTTCATGTTAAATCCTTCTAGAACACCCGAGCCTCTAAAAGAAAAAAAAAGTAAACAATATATTTTGTTGTAATAAAACCAGAATATTAGCAGTTCAATCGTGATCAAATTTTAGAAAAAATAGTCAGTGAAAATCCTCATATCCTATGACTTTGGTGATATTTCTTCCACCCTTCCATTTTTGTCTCATTTTAACATATCTATGCTATAGTTAAATTTCAACTCATATTCTTTTGAGCGTATTTTTAAGCATATATTGCTGGTTCAGTGGCTGTGAACTGAACATCTGGAGAGTCACTGAAGGCAGGATCCATTTCCTGTACTTTAGACATGGACTGTAAAGCTCTTTTAAGTTCTTAATCTAGACTCTTTGTGCAGTCAGGGAGAGAGAACTCTTGGTTTCAATTAATATAATCCTAATTGGATGGCTAATAAATTTTATTTACACATCATTTATTTATACATCAAATTAAATTTTCTCTCAGTTTTAGTTCAGTCAGTGTTCAGAAAAGAGCTCCTGTACACTGGCTGCAGAATCACTGTGAAAGGGATATTTCCTGGAGCACATCTGATTTTTTTTTCCTGTATTTCTCTGTCCAGCTGCAGAAAATACATCTGGAAGACTGAAAACAAAGGGAATGAAGAAACTTTGATTTTACCAACCATATTTTCTTCCAAACTGAGACCAGTCCCTTTTTCAATGAACCCACATGCACTGATCTGGGTTTTGTCATAAAGAAGAAAGTCAAACAGGTGCAGAAACCATCGCAATTTAATTCTTGTACTACTCAATACTTAATTAGAAAGGTAAGGCAAGTCTTGGAGCAGTATCAGTCTCTACCACAGAGGCTGTACGATGCACCCCACTGTGCATGCACTCATACAAATACAGATGTTCAGGAGCACTTGTACTCACTTGATATCCCATGTTTGCAACTGTTAGTGATTTCTCCAAGGCTGTTGTGGCATCTTAAATCTTTTTCCTACGCCTTGTACGCAGCTGATTTGACATGTCTTAGGCAAAAACAATCGCATTTTGTGGCTGTGACAGAAGTGTGGAGGTTTTTATGGAGATCGATGTGATGATGGGTGACAAGAAGCATCAGTGGGGTTCTGAAGGAAGATGTGGGTTTGCAGGAAGTTTCAGGGATGTGAAGGGGGGCTTAGGGGTGAGATCAATAAGTTATGATGAACACTTGAAGAGCAGTGAATGACTTCAGGAAGTTATTTCATGGTCGAAACTGCCTTTCCTTTCCTTAACTTCCCCTTGACAGCTGATCACACTGTGAAGTTGCAGTGGGACCATAGAACACTCAGGAGGCTGGCAGTCTCTTTGTCTCCAAAAAGCACTTTCTATCTCTAACATTCCTTTATAGGCATATAGACTCATAGTATGATTTAGACTGGAAGGGACCTTAAAGACCATTAAGTGACAACCCCTGTGCCATGGGCAGGGACAACTTCCGCTATCCCAGGTTGCTCCAAGCCCCAGCCAGCCTGGCCTTGAACTCTTTCAGGGATGGGGAAGCCACAGCTTCTCTGGGCAACCTGTGCCAGGGCCTCAAGCCCCTAATTTTTAAATATGTCTTTTTCATATTTCATCTAACGCTTTCCTCTTTCAGTTTAAAACAATTGCTTGTCTTTCCTGTACCTGGGAACCCAGATGTGGGTGCAGTGCTCCAGGTGTGGCCCTCACAAGAGTGGAGTAGAGGGTGAGCATCCCCTCCCTTGACTCTTAGGCCTCTCTTCTTGTGGTGTAGCCCAGAAGGTAATTGCCCAGGACTGACTCCTTGGGACTCTTGATTTTCCATCACTCTGGGGAAGACTGGGAAAGGATCTGCCTGGTTCTGCCTTAGAACAATGGAATGGGGAGAAGGGTTGTAGGCAAAGCCTGGAACAGCCCTGGAAACTGGGCTCAGGGCAGGAAAAGGCACAGCAATGACAATGGCACTGCTGAGAGGGACACAGAAATGTGTCTAGACACTTGTTTTACTGTAAGGCAGCAGAAAGGGAAAGAGACATTTGCCTCAGACTTCAAAATCTGTTTTTTTTCCTCCATAATCTCCACCTCCAAACAGTTCAGAAGGCTGAAAGCCTACTTGGACCTGATGAACTCGGAAATGTGCTGCAGTTTGTCTGTTCAGTGGGATTTGATAAATTGCATAATAAGAAAATAATACCCCCCAAAAGTTTCATTGCATTCAGGGCCACAGCCTGGAAATGACAGCAAGCATAGCTCAGGTTCCTGGTGCAATATGTGATCTCAGCCCCATCACAGTCCTTTGAGGTGAATCTTGACAAAAATAAAAACTTGGTCAAAGGGGAAAGATGGTTGTGTTAAGCTTTTTCCATTGTGACTTCAGCTGAAAGACATGGAAAACTTACATTAAATAACAGGAGAAAAGGGAGGCCTTCAACAGAAGATCAGTCCTGTAACTCAGAGAAAGATAAAGTTAAAAACAAACAAAAAAGAAACCACGCCCCCCCCCGCAACAAACAAAACAACAACAACAAAAACAACAATAAAACCAACAAAAAATCAGCATCTGGAACTATTTTATGTCTGACTCCTTTAAATGGAGGAGGCCAAGCTCCAAGACCCAGCATGTCACATACCAAGGCATTCATGTGTCCAGCTTCACATCATGGGATCAGAACATGGATATGTGGCCAAATTCCTGGACTATTTGGCAGTGGTAGTTTCATCAGCTTCCACTGGGTCATTTGCTTTCAGCAGAGCCAGACTAACCAGCAGTGCTCACCCAGCACAAATCCATGGCAGATTAGGTGATGTTTTCATCCAGCACTGCTCAGGAGCCACAGAAAGATAGATCAGACAGCTGATGGGTTTCTCTTAAAAAGGCCTCAGAAGATTTGTTGCAGTACCCATATTTCAAATTCCATCTACCTACTGATGCCTTCCAGCCTCGGTTCTTGCCTGCTTCCATAGCCACTGGAAATCAGGACACAGCCATTTAACTCTGAAAACATTGTGTAGAAATTTGTGGAAGCAGAATTGAACTGAACAGTTTAAATAAGAAACACACCCAAACAAACAAAGGGAGAAGATCCAGTGTGGAATCACAAAATCACAGAATGGGTAAGGTTGGAAGAGACCACTGGTGGGTTTATCTGATCCAACCTTCCTGCTCAAGCAGGGTCATCCCAGAGCACAATGCCCTACTCATTATTGTCCACTTCACAGTAATGAGTTCCATTTATTATTTGAATCACATTTTGATTCAAATTCTGCCAAAGGCATCAATGAAGATTTTGTATCCAAGGCCAAAGCCTCTGATACACAGACACCCTGGATGAAGGTCTTGTAATTACATGAGGCTTTTAAATACTCTTAAGTCACTTTTAGGACAACAAAATTAATGCCCAAGAAAGCTCTGACATTAACTCATTCTTAGTTATCCATTCCCCAAGGAATGCTGGGCTAAGTGCAGTGGTGTGGAATAAGAAAATCTGTATACAAAGACTACACACAGGTTGTTTTATGCCACACCATTGTGCTTAATCCTCTGTTCAGTAAATCACGCTGCAAAAATAAATTGGCATAAAATAAAATATATTCTGAAAAGAAGTAGGAAGTTCCTCCTGACTGACAGCGGCTTGCAATGCCAGGGCTTGTTCTATATTCATACTTACAAAATGCAGATTATATTTCTCTCATGCTGGCAAGCCAATTTATAAGCTTCACTGCTTTTGGCATTCACTAGATTTTTGTCATACCTCCCTAATATGCCTTAAGGGTACTTGTTGATACCAAGAATTGAAACAAAGCTTATGCTTTTGGTTGCCAAGTCACTTCAGCCAGATGGAAACATAAATCTGGAGCCAGAAAATATTATTACTGTTATTTGAATTTGGAATGTAAATGGTGGCTTTGTCTTTACCATGTAAATGTTTCTTCTGTTGTAGAAAAGTCTAACATGAGAAAATATCTATCTCCTTCAGGCTTCCTTTGTTGCTGTCCTAGCAAGTTGGCTTGAATATGTTGTGAGGTCTATAACCCAGTTATAAAATAAATAAATAATAAATGAATGTTCCATGTTCCTTTATGGAATTTATTTTCTCTTCAGCTGAGCAAGGGATAACAATGAATAAAGGGTCCATGACAAAGCCAGACTAATCACAGCAGAGCACTGCACATTAACACAGAACATCCCTAATATTTCATCTTGGTGCCTTTAAATCAGGCTGTCCTTATTGGATACCTATTCTCATGCAACTTCAGGGGGGTTTAGGATAATACAGTGGCATATTAATATTGAGATATTATTGCTGTACTGCACAAAAGACGTCAGAAATTGTAACCATCCCTTTATAAATCTATAAAATTCCAAAGTCAACAGTAAAAGTCTTAATTTGTTGGGATTGTGCTCAGGACATCTGTAAAATAGCAATACTTTCTGATTATTTGTGACCTCATTATATAAATGTTATTTTTCTCCATATTTTATCTTGGAAGGTTTTATGAAAGGAGAAAAGTGATATGAAATGGAGAGCAACATATCACTACAACAACAGAAATGCTTCCATAAAAGGAGTTGTTTCCCTTTATTTGAAATAAAAAAGACACTGGTGTACTGTTCTGAACATCAAGAGGATTTTTTTGTATTACTCTTGAGAAAGGAAATTAAAATTATCTTCAAAATACAGTAATTTAATTACCCACTGTATACCATTGTGATTCATTTGAATCTCAAAATCACAGAAACTGAGAATGGTTTGGGTTGGAAGGGACATTAAGGATCATCTATTTCCAAACCCTCTGCCATGGGCAGGGATACCTTTCATTAGGCCAGGATGCTCCAAGCACCATCCAGCCTGGCCTTAAACACTTCCAGGCATGGGCAGCCTGGCCTTGAACACTTCCAGTGCAATGCTGTGTATCATTTAATAGAATTTACCTGGGTGTGACAGAGCTAACCTGATACTAGACAGAGTCAGCTGAGAAGGGTGCAGCCTTCAAGCAGCTGTTCTTACATCAGGGCAGCCCCATCCTGTTACAGCATAAACTCCTTATTCTCTCCAGAGAAATCTTAATCAGATTAAGTTGACAGTTCCAGCCATTCTCACTACAGTATCTGCTTCCCCTCTTTTACAACCAGCAGCAGTGAAATAAACAGTTTTATTGAACTTTCCCCAGGGTGGGACAAGTCCAGACTTCTCTGCAGAGGGATGGCTCTCAAGAAAGGTGTCATATTTTCTTCTGATATTGAACTGCCCATGGAAATAAAAACTGATGGATGCACACTGTAGGAAACACCAGCCTCCTGATCTAAACTTTGCAATTTTGTCTTCTGTCCAGCCCAGTGAGACTGGAGAGAAGCAGCATCAGCCAGGCCGGGACACAACCTGAGAGAAGTGAGAGTTGAGAAACCAGTGATGCTTTTACATATTCCTTGCCAACTATCGAGTAAACAGGATCACTGGAGACTTTTCCTAATGCACATGCATCCCCAGGGATGGCTGTGCTGCTCAGGGTACTTGGTGGTTCCGTGGTGGTTCTGGGACATTCTGGGCCCCAGAGCTGCAGGACACCAGGCTGCCCAGCCCCTGCATCCCGCTGGATGCTGTCTGAGCTGGGAGCCAGATGGGCTGGGAGGCTGCAAATACACGAGGTCAGGCTCTTCCAGGGCAATCTGTGCTGATGCAGCTTTTCCAGGGCTGACCCAAGCCTCTCCAGCCTGAGCAGCCCCAGTGGAGCCCGGCCAGTGCCACCACCCAAGGGCGCTGCTGTGACAGACCAGATTATCCCCCGCTGGCAGCAGCTGTCAGGGTACCTGGAGAACTCCATTTATTTTATTTTATTTTATTTTATTTTATTTTATTTTATTTTATTTTATTTTATTTTATTTTATTTTATTTTATTTTATTTTATTTTATTTTATTTTATTTTATTTTATTTTATTTATTTTATTTTATTTTATTTTATTTTATTTTATTTTATTTTATTTTATTTTATTTCATTTCATTTCATTTCGTTTCGTTTCATTTCATTTCATTTTTTTACTTTATTTTATTCATATATCCGCGTTTCTGGCTGTCTGTCTTCATGCGGGATAAGTTTTCTGTCCTGTAAAAATCCCTGTTCCCCAAAGCTGTGGAGTTCCTGTGTGATGATGTTCCATGTGGGTTTTAGCAGCTAAAAGCACCATCTAGTGGCGCCGGGGGAGCTTACGGGAAACGGAACAATTCTGGTTTGTTTGGAAACATAAAATCGTCAAAGTTTGAAAAGTCTAAGATCATCGAGTTCCACATCTACATGTTTTTTTAAACACTTCCAGAAACGGTGACTCCAACGCCTCCCCTGGCAGGCAGTTCCAATGCTTAACCACCCTGTTAATGAAGAAATTGTTTCCAATATCCAATCTAAATATCCCTGGCACTATTTGAGGCCATTTGCTCTTGTCCTCTCTCCTGTTCTTTGGGAAGAGAACCCGACCCCCACCTGGCTGCACCTTCCTGTCAGGGAGTTGTACAGAACAAGAAGATCCTGAAGTCTTTGTTTCTCACAGCCCCAGCTCCCTCAGCTGCTCCTCGTCAGACCTGTGCTCCAGACCCTTCCCCAGCTCAGTTCCCTTCCCTGGACACGCTCCAGCCCCTCAATGTCTGTCTTGTCATGAGGGGTCCAGAACTGAACCCAGGATTTGAGGTGTGACCTCAGCAGTGCCCAGCACAGGGGACAGTCCCTGCCCTGGCCCTGCTGCCACACCATGGCTGGTACAGCCCAGGTGCCTTTGGCCTTCTTGGCCACCTGGGCACAGCTGGCTCATGTTCAGCTGCTGTCACGAGCACCCCCAGGTCCTTTTCCAGCTTTCCAACCACTCTGGCCCAGCCTGTAGCGCTTCAGGGGTTGTTGCGACCCAAAAATAGAACCTGGCACTTCTCCCAGTTGGACCTCATGCAATTTGGAGTTGAACTGAAGTCAGAGCCAGCAGAAGTTTCATCAGCTACCTCTGACATTTCTCTCCATGGCTGCTGTTGAAAGATGCTTCCTTCATGAAGGACAAGCTTGCAAGATGCAGAGAAGAGCAAACCCTGCTTCATTGCAGATTCTATACCTTGCTGTCCCCCACAGTACTCTTTTGCCTCCTCACAAACAGGACAGTGACAATTTCATGCTTTTGTCCCAGCACCTGCCAGTAAAAGCTTCAGCCAGAACTGAGGTACTGCAGAAAAGTTTCAAGCTACAGGAAATGTCCTGCTCTTTTTTGCCCACTCACCACTGCCTGACCCTTCCTCCTCCCATGCCCCAAGATTCAGTCAGTTGTGGGATCATAAAACCTCAAATCAAAATAATTCAGGACAAAAAAGCTTCCAAGATCATAAAGTCCAACCTTCATATTAGGGTTCACAACTGGATATGTTAATATTGGTGGCAATACACGTCTTCAGACACAGCACTCAGCTTTGGTCTGCACCTTTCCCCAGCTGGCAGCCTGACTGACCAAACCCCTTTACTTCTACCCCAACAGACTTATGGATTCACCTGTCTTACAGGAGATTCACTCTCTAGAAACACGTATGGAATGGCTTGGGTTGGAAAGGACCTTAAATAAAGTTGCTCATCCAGTTCCAAGCCCCTGCCATGGCCGGGGATATTTTCCACTAGACCACCTTGCTCCAAGCCTCATCCAAGCTGCTCTTGAGCTCTTCCAGAGACAGGGCAGCCACAGCTCCTCTTGGCAACCTGTGACAGGCCCTCACCACCCTCACAGGGAAGAATTTCTTCCTAATATCTAATCCAAATCTCTCCTTCTTCAGCTTAAAGCCATCCCCCCTTGTCCTATTGCTATATCACTGTATCTGTCCTGTCATGGTGTCAGTTCTATTGTCTAGCATTTCCCTTCCATTTCCCATCCCTGCCTCTAAAATGGTGCAGGCCTAAGGCACCTAGAGATTAATACTGGAATGATGAAACCATGCAATTGGGTAGTAGATTAATGATGGAAAAGAAGATCAGGAACCAGAGGCCAGGCCTTCACCACCTCAGTTTATGCACACTGCTTTGTCAGACTTGAAGGCACATGCATTAAAATTTCTATCAAGCAGGCATCCCTATCTACACATCTGATCCATCTCTCTGCCTTTATTCAGTTCCTTAGATATTGTATCATGCATTGCCCCTATCACCTGTTACTACCAGCCTTGCTTCCTGCTGATTGCAAACATCAAGGGGCAGCTTCAAATGTTGGATCATTAACAAACCTGCAATTGGGATAATTATTAAACTTGTGAGGTCTCAGAAATTCCCTCCCCGCCCCCATGTTCTCTGATGCATTTTCAAGTACTGTATTATTGTGTTCTGTGCAGGAGAAATGCAAAAGGATTTCTGCTTGGTACTGGAATGCTGATAGTGAAGTCCTTCTTCTAACAAAAGTATTGGCTATGGGGTAATTCTAGTTTTTCTCCCAGTTATTTTGTGTCTCAGTAAGAGATCCAGCACATTCCTCTCCTGATCACACAAAGCAGTTTGGATTCAGCTTCATTTCAATGGCTTGGGCTTCGTTTCTTCAGCAAAAGATGTCAAAATCTCATGGAAATCATTGGTCTTGCCAGTCTAGGGAACGTCTACATGCATTCTGTAATACATGTCCAGCTAATGGACTAAGAAAAATTAAGAAGGGTAGTGATGCCCTTCAGACCTGACAACCCATGAATTTTGATCCTTGCCTGTTGGCTGCCCCAGGGATAGGTCAGTTTCTTTATGGAGATGTGATTTGAAATTGTTATAAAGAAATAAGTTGTAAGAAAGTTAAGAAAGTTAAGTTAAGAACATAAACAGTCCTTATTTTTCATATAAAATGCAGGAGGAATATACCTTGCTTACCTGCTAATTACAGAAAAATATTTAAGGTTGTCTTAAATCTAAAAATATTTAAATAAAATATTTCTGTCCATATGACTGTTATATAATTACAACAGCACATAGTTAACACTTGGACAGATTAACTTAATTAAGCAACTCCTGGTTATATATTTTTTTAAAGTTGCATTTACCATAACCTAGAGAAAATTATTTCCTTCTTTCTCCGTAATACTTCATATCTGGTATGTGGGTTAGGTTTCTGGCCAATTAAATCTAATCAGCAGTGCAAAAATCAGTCAAAAAAACAGTCAAGGTACCTTTAATATACTGAGACACACACACTCCTTGGCAATACAAGCTTGGCCAAGTGACATCTCTTAAGCTTCTTGTAACTCTTTTTGGGGTGAAAAAGCAGGTCTTGGAGCATAAACAACAACATGAGTAACAGTAATTAATGACTGTGGTCTCTAAGCCCAGCTGGAAGTGTGAACTGAGGCGACATTTGTGTGAAACAGCAGCTCCTGCCTTCTGCTGAGTTACAGAATCAGCTTGAGCCAGGGAATAAAAGGAGCTTGAAGGGGTAAGGATGGGGTGGTGAGAAAGGAGTAAGGGGAGCAAGGGACTCAGGAAAGCATTTTGGTGGAAGGACATTCCAGAGTCAGTAAGGACAGTAATGGTCCTGATACAATACATTTCCCTTGCTTTTCACTGGGAAAGATTGGATATGTCCCCGCTGAACTGCTTTCACTTGTGCAGGGGAGCAGTACCCTGGTCCCAAACCTGCTAATATAATTCAGGAAGGAGCAAACATGTTATCCAGTAAAACAACCTGTTCTGAATCTATGTTTGTCTTTAAGCTGCTGAAGGTGCCATCAGTTAAGCACATTCTTGACTGGGGAGGTGCACACATCCTTAGAAGCAAACACAGATCTTAGATTTTGCTTGAATTTTTCCTGAATCCAAGTTTTTGGTTTTATTGGTACTGTTACAATATCGTATGTGTGTGCTTTACAAAGCAAAGATGAACCCAGCACAGAGAGAATGGAGAGGCAGAAAAATCAGAGCAAAACATGAAGATCATCAGTTCATGCTGACTTCATCTGCTGAATTTTACTTAACATTTAAATGAAATTAATTCTCATTCTGGGGTAGCTTAATTCTTGTGATCTTCGCCTTAGCAACCCTTTCTTTCCTTTTTCATTCTGCTTTCCCATTGTAGTGAAACATGCAAATTCTGATACAGAGCAATCTGATTTCTTTGAAACCCTAAATTCTGCTGACAAGAGAGGTTAATACTGATTTGTAAATAGCTCATATCTGATGCACGGAGAAAACACAGATAGAAGATAAAATGTGATGGCTTAAGAGAAAGATTGAACTTAATCTGCTCAGTCTGGGTGTACAGACATATGAAGTTTCAAAGTGCTCTTTCAAAAACATTTCTTCAGACAACACATAATCTTTAGAGGTGTTAAAATAATCAAGAAAAATATTGGGAAACTAAAAGGAGAATGGACTTAATATAGCTCAACCATAAGCCACAGAATAGTATGAAGTGAGGTGGGATCCTTCTACAAGAATCATCACTTCAGGTGAGTATGGATCCTCTCTGGAATGTGCTAAAATCAGGAATATTTAAAGTATGGATAAAAAAAAATTATGACATACAGACTGGCTAACTGTGCAGGTTGGAGTAGAAAAGATCCTTTTAATCCTAAAAAAAGCAAAATGCAGAATTAGCAGAGAAAAAAATCACTTCAGCTGCTCCTCCCATCATCACTGCCCAGCATCACGTGTATTCCTACATCACATCACACACTGGTCATGAAAACACAGAAGCTTTCCCTATGCCAGCCCTCTCCTGTGTTGTCTATCCCTGGGCTCTGTGGAGAAAGAGTTGACTCACCAAAATTAATTTAACATTATAGTTAAATCTACAAAATAATTTTTTTCTTTAGAAAGTGAAGGACATAACTGCATCAGGTTTCACAACTAAAGACCATGGACAAGGGAGTCTCTCTCAAAAAGATGTCTTGAAAATCTGAGAACTGATTGATAAATTGACTGATTAGTCAATTATTCATTTTATGTGCAGCTTTGTTAGGAAAAGAACAGCAAATGCTTTGTCCTGTCAGCTCTCATTCTAGGATTGTGACTCTTAGAGGGTTTAGGCACTTGACTCCTCTACAGCTGTTGGAAAACAGGAGCTGGAAACAAACCTGAGTGCTAAACACCTGCTGAGTATTAGGTACGTGCATAGTTCAGGGGAGGAATCTGGGCAGAAAAGCCCAGTTTCAAAAAGGAGCCACCACAGAAGTAGAATACTATTTTATGGGGAAGGAGCTATCTGACTTGGCTTCATTACAGATTCACACATTCAATCACACCAACATCACTTTTCAAATACCATCTCTTACAAATGGATGTTGTTAACTTTCCCCGACAGTAAAGGCACAGCATGTGATTTTCATCCATCAGAGGAAGCTTAATAAATCAACCAGTACATTACAGCTTCACGCCAAGTTAGCACCTTCATCATGGAATGAAATTAGCAAAGCAAATACACTGGCTAATTGTGAAATATGCTAATTACCAGCTCAACCCGTGAAATAAGGCATGAGTGATGTGTGACGAGCTTTGTACAGAGTCGTGAACGCTTGGAAATGCGACACTTAAATAAAGTCTAAAACTGCTTATGCAGAGAGAAAGGAGAACAGACAGGGCTAGGGAACAGGCATGGTGGAAAAATATTTTCATAAGAAGTTTGAAACCTTTTTGCTTCTGCTACTCTCCTGGGATTAAAGGCTGGAAGTAGGGAAATGCACTGATAACAGGCTACAGACCATTTTCCATCTATTTCACACCAATCTGAATCTATTCAAGGTCATTACCAAAGAGAACTGAGCTACCAGTTTGGGATGAATTCACAAGTTGGCACAGTTTGACTTGAAGTCAACAGCATGGTGGTTTTCCATTGGTAGAAAATTTGTCCTTACATTTGATGAATTCAGACTCCTTTGCTCACCAACCAGGCACTGACAGTTGGGTTTTGCAAATGTCTTCAATTTAAGAACAGGAAGATGATTCACCAGCCTAGGGCTTTCTTTGCCATTCACCTTGGCTCTTATGGAGACTCTTATTTCTGTGTCTACACGAATCTCCTACTTGTGTTTTTGTACTTGTCTTCTAAATTATGTAGAGTTTTCTCTATTTAAACTCCTCCTCCCCAGATTTTCATCCTGCTAGAGGAGGGGCAAAGAGGCTCTGAGAGAAGGATAAAGTCTTACTGTGGTTCATCAACAAGGGAAGACTTCACAGAGAATGAGCCCGGTTTGATGAGGTTTTCCATTTAATGCCCAACAGTTCTTCTCTTTTGCTCTGCTTTTGTGAAACCCCACCTGGAATACTGCATCCAGTTCTGGGGCCATGCACAAGAAAGATGCTCACTTGCAGGAACGAGGCCAGAGGAGGCCACTCCTATGATCACAAAGCTGTTTCTGCTGTGGGGACAGGTTGAGAGAGTTGGGGTTGTTCAGCCTAGAGAAGAGAAGGCTGTGGAGAGAACTTAAAGTCCTTTCCTGTGCCTGAAAGGGCTCCATGAGAACTGGATAGGGACTTTTTGCAAGGGCCTGGAGTGACAGGACAAGAGCAAATAGCTTTAAGGTGAGAGAAGGCAGGTTTGGATTAGATAGCAGGATGAAATTCTTCCCTGTGAGGGTGGTGAGGGCCTGGCACAGACTGCCAACAGCAGCTGTGGCTGTCCCATCCCTGGAAAAGTCCAAGGCCAGGCTGGATAGGCTTGGAGCAACCTGGGGTTGTGGAAGATGTCCCTGCCCATGGCAGGGGGGTGGAACAAAATGATCCTTAAGGTCCCTTCCAACCTAAGCCATTCTGTGATTCTATGATTCCATGGTAACTGTTATGAACTCCTTCCATGGAGGTCAAACCACACAGTTTACTCACTTGTAGGGTTGAGGTTCAGAGCCAGGCCTTCAGAGGCTTTGAAAATGTCTGAAAATGTCCTTATATTTTGACTTCTGAGTATGGGATTAAACCTTATTCTGTAACAAACAAGAAAAGTCTATATCTTTGAATTCAGAAAATAACTACCTGGAGCATTCCCAGCTATCCATAAGATTCTCATAAGTTCTCATGCAAGATTTTTTTAGAAAGGTCCCCTGAAAAAAGTGATCACTTTCATTTACACAGCACAGTGCTGCTGCCAGAACATCCTTACCCCAGCCTTTTACACTCCCACCCTCCCTCATGCCAACATATGTGTGATGGGCAATAAATTGTAAACTGGAGTCAAACTGCAGCAGCTCTTTTCCTCCAGAAACCACAGAACAAAATAATGAGGATAATAACCAGGATGAGTGGAGAGTAGCTTGAAAATTTTGTGAGGGGAGATTTAAGTTCAATATTAGGAAGAAGTTCTTCACCCAGGGGATGGCTGGGCACTGGAATAGGCTCTTCAGGGCAGTGGTCACAGCCCAAGGCTGCCAGAGCTCAAGAAGTGTTTTTACAATGTTCTCAGGCACAGGGTGGGATTTGGAGTGCTCTGTACTAGGCCAGGAGTGGGAATCAATGATCCTTGTGGGTCCCTTCCAACTCAGCACATTTTATAAATCTATGATTTTATGAAATAATAATGACCCTGTAGTGTTTCTAGCTAGGCAGTCTGAGAGGCAGAACTCTGGCAGGAGTCATTGCTGGCTTATCCCAACACAGGATGGGTCAGGCTGGAAGGGACCACAGTGGCTCATCTGGTCCAAGCCCCTGCTTGGAAGCAGAATTACCCAGGCACAGGATTGTGTCCAGACAGTTCTGGAATATCTCCAGTGAGGGAGACTCCACAGCCTCTCTGGACAATCTGTTCAGTGCCCTGTCACTGCACAGGAAAGAAGTTCTTCCTCGTGTCCAGGTGGAACTCACTGGGATCAGTCCCTGCCCGTTCCCCTGGTGCCATTGCTGGGCCCTGGAGCAGAGCCTGGGCCCTGCTCGGAGCCCTCCCTGCACACAGGGACACCCAGGGCTGAGGGCCCCTCTCAGCTGTGTCTCCTCTCCAGGCTGAACAGCCCCAGCTCCCTCAGCCTTTCCTCCTCAGGGAGATGCTCCAGGCCCTCCAGCATCTTTGCCACCCAGCACTGGACCCACTCCAGGAGCTCCATGTCTGTCTTGTCCTGAGGAGCCCAGAACTGCACACAGCACCCCAGATGTGCCTCCCAGGGCTGAGCAGAGGGGCAGGATCACCTTCCTCAGCCTGATGGGACACAGCTAACAGGTTTTTCTTAAGTGTATTTCATAGAGTCTCATGCAATGTTGGCAGCAAATAAAACCCATTTTTAAATTATTTTTTGGCAAGATTACTGATTCACATTTTGCTTCCTGGGAGGTTGTATTGTGGCTGCAAGGAGCAGCAAGGAGCAAGAAGCACTTAAAACAAATATACATGAGTTTAAAGAATGGAAGAACCAGTTCCAAATGTATTTATTTATTTTTTTTTATTGTTGCATCTTGAAGGATTAAATAACTGAGCCAATTTATCAAAAGTTTGCTGCTGGATACCAGCAAGAAGAAGCCCCACCCCTGGAAGTGTTCAAGGCCAGGCTGGATGTGGCTCTGAGCAATCTGGCTTTGAGCAAGGTGTCCCAGCTCATGGCAGGATGTTGGAATGAGATGATCTTTAGGGGCCCTTTCAGCCCAAACCATTCTATGATTCTGTGTCTCTCCCCGTTATGAAAGTCTGGGTGTTGCTTCTATCGTAGAATCATTCTAATTAAGCTTGGAAAAGAACTTTAAGATCACGCAGTCCAACCGCCCAACTGGACCACCACCATGTTCACCATGAAACCATGTCCTTAAGTGCTATATCCACCTATTGTTTGAACACTTTCAGGAATGGCAGCTCCCCAGCTTCTCTGAGCACTCTGCTTCAGTGCTTTACTACACATTCTATAAATGTTTGTCTCCAGGCTGAGCCCCTTTCCCAGCTCCCTCAGCTGCTCCTCATCAGACCTGTGCTCCAGACCCTTTGCTAGTTCCATTCCCTTCCCTGGACATGCTCCATCCCCTCAATGTCCTTCAGAGGAAGAGAAATGAGATTTCAAACTTTACTAAATTGTGGAATTAGACTTTGTTAACCTCATTTCTTCTGATTTGCTGGTGGCCTGAATCAGTCACTAAAGTCGTGCCTGCATGAAGCTGATCAGTCTGACAGGAGACAGGCATGAGATTTTAGCATTTGGAGTTTTAGGTGTATAAGAGACTGGGGGGTGAGCAGGATGATGTAAAGGCACCCAGTGTATTTAGAGGAACTTACATGCTCCTCAGTGCATTTCCCTTGACAGTTTGCAGAAATACAGTGAGTCAGCTGTCATCATATAATATATTAGTATAAAACAGTGCAAAAAGGGACAATATGCTTAGGCACTGATTAAAGAGAAAAGGGGAAAGGAAAAAAAACCTCCAAACAACCAAGCTCTTTGTTCGTGAAAGGGAATTGTGTGAAAGTTTGGAAATGTGCCTCTGCTCAACTTTAGGAATTAGTTTTCAATTAGTTGGAAGTGTTTTCATTCTGGCTGCAAACCAGCCCAAAGACCACCTGCTGTGAAATAAAGGAGCACAGACCAGTGGTTATTATAGCAATAGCCATAAGTTTATTGCTTATTGGTACTAAACTTAAATTTTAGTAATTTTGAATTACTGAGTTAGCTTAGATTTATGGAGATGCAGGATCATTTAGAACTGCAGTCATTCCAGAAGAGTATATTATCTAAACCAATTTTCTTATAGTGATGCAGTTGCAATACCATAGTTATGGTTGTATCAGGCTTTCCATTATAAACTCCTATTTTCAGGGGCTTGTAATTTGACCGTAAAAATTCACTCCTTGTTGAAACATGGCATACAAGGTCTGAGATGAACATGTCTTTTTTTTTTTTTTTTCAAAATTTAAAGAAAAAAATCAGATCTGTTCAGCCACTTCTAATGCTCCGAATCTACCAACAAGAAAAGCAATGAAGCAGAAGTTGGCTGTTTGACATCCTTCAGTGTCCTTTACCATAATTCAGTGGAGAACCTTCTTGGCAGGTAGAACATGACAAATTCTAGTGGAAGGTGTCCCTGCCCATGGCAAGGGGGTTGAATTGGATGAATTTTAAAGTGTCTTCCAAACCAAATCATTCTAAGATCCTGTAATTCTATGAAATTGCTCCAGTGGTGTGATGGGCAGGAAAACCAGTCATGCACATTTTTGGACCCACCTGGGGGAAGATCTCCTCTCCTATGTAGCTTCTCTAACATGTGTGGATGAGACTTCAAGATTCATAAAACAGTTGCAAGCAACTTTTTAAAACTTTTTAGATGCAAAAAGATGGCTTAAAGTTTAGAAATCTTTAGAAAGTGAAATTGTTCAGGGAAATCATGGGCCTTAAGAAAAGATCTCCTCTGGTTTATTTTTGCTCTATTAGAAATTTTGACCAGAAGCATTATCAACCACTTTCTGCTGAAAAAATTCCCATGACTGTAATCGAGCTAAAATATTCATATTTACCCAAATTATTTCAACATTGATTCAATTTATTAATTTTAATTCTGATTTATTTATTAACTCTCCCTCATAAATCAGTAATGCCGACATATTAGCTCAACCTGCTCATTTCAGCTGTCCCTCTCTATCCACTAGAAGGCACACCTTACATTCTGATTAATGTATTTACAAACTGGAGGCTTATTCTGAGCGATGTTTAAAAGCACTCCTATTTTTCCATCTGATCTTACAATAATGCAGATAAGGTCTGACATTTCAACCAACACAAAATATTTTAGTTTTGGATTTAGCATTAAATGAATCTAGCAATGATTATTTTGCCTCTGGCTGCTAATTATTGTCGCGCAGTATTTGAGAAATACTTAAAACCATGGACTGTGTAAACCAACAGCAAAGTTTGCCACGTCACAGTTGGATGAAGTACCTGCACAGCAACTGCTTGGGAAAAGCCTTTTCTTAATCTCATGGTGCATTTAGCTACAACTGAGACAGGAAAGTCACCCCTGCGTAAGCAGGTCCTTGAATTATAAGAAGGATTTGTATTTTTGTTTATGTCTCCTGTGGTTAATAGGCCATAGAAATGGAAGGTTTGGGTTAACTTCAGTAAAGACTTCACACACTCCCATTCCTTGAGGGGTTTGTCCAGTGCTCAAGGAATTCAATGGCAAAATGCCCATTGATAGCAAAGAATTGAGATTAAATCAACAACAATAATAAAAAAAACCCCACAGTATATTGTATTCCTAAGGATCTGGATCTTGATGTGATTTAGAAAGTAGAAATGACATGATTCAGGATTAGGCACACATTCCACACCCATCTAAAATAAATGTCTCTGATGAGGAATAGGAATAGGTGTCAGCCCTACATCTAAGGTACAAACCTGTGTCTGATTTATGCAAATTGGTATTTATTAATGTATAAAATAAAGTTATTTTTCTACTATTGAGAATTTAATCTTTTCTAAAGCCTCTAAAACTGACATTTTTTTAATCCTGTAATTACGAACAAAGTTGGCAAAAAGTTGAGGTAGCATAAAAAGCTAGGGGTAACACCAGGATTTATTTCTGCTGGCATCTGGATCTTTGAGCTCAAGCATTTAAACTTTTATACTAGCCAAACAATTTACAATGCTTACATTTTACTTTATTCAGCCAGAATAGCTCAAAAACAAAATAGAAGTGTTGTACAGAAAACTATTCACCATCCCTGGAATCTTGAAAAGTGCTGCTAAACTGTGGGATCATAGAATTGTAGAATCACTGAATGGTAAGGGTTGGAAAAGACCTTAAAGTCCTCCAGTTTCACCTCCCTGCCCTGGGCTGGGACACCTTCCACTATCCCAGGTTGCTCCAAGCCCTGTCCAACATGGTCCTGAACATTTCCAGGGATGGAAGGGATGTTTTGAAAGAAATTTTTCTGTAGTCTTAAATACATAACTTTAATCAAGCAAACTTGATAATCTTGGTTTAATGCTGAGCTGGTAAAATATTTTACTGTTATCATTTTAAGTTTGCATTATGGGCTTTATAATAGATATAATTAAACACTTCTGTATTTGTATTGTTGTCCTTGAGACTGGGAAATTATTGAAGGTCAGCTCTGATGACAGCATTTTTCTTAGAATAGAAAATATCAGCTCCAGGTAAGGTCAAGGAACTGTCATCTTTTCTATCTAAAAAATCAGGGCTAGGAAGTATCACAAATTGGACTCATTGTTCAGATTTAGAGATGAATTTTACATCCAATACAGTTCGTAGGAGAAAAAAAATGAATTAGATATTCAAAGAAATTGAATATGTAGATAGCCCAGCATCTTGAAGAAGCAATTCAGGATTATTTATCTCCCCTACTCAGGGGTTATTTTGCTGATGGCATGAGCAGAGCTTCAACTTCAGTGGACTTTGCTCCCAGTTTATGAAGTGACTCTTCCATGGAGAACCCAGGAGAAATTGTCCCCAGCAGGTGGAATTGGCCTGAACTTTCCTAATTCCATATAAAATTTATTTAATCCATATAAAATAAATTAAATATTTAAGACTGCAATGGGGATTTGTTATGTTCTCTCTGATGGCAGTGAGACAGAGGTGAATAGCTCAAAATCAGAATTGGCAGAAAAGTGCCTCTAAACCATGATAATTTTAAATTATCACACTTTTTTCCCAATTCTGGTACAAAATGAGACAGTGAAGCAGCAAAGATTTTTTACTAGACAAAATAAAACAAAATAGATGCTATTTTTGATCAGGTCAAAAACAATGTTTGTTTTCATCTTTTTAAAGCATTTTGTTTCCAAAGCAGGTTTTTTTTACACATTCTTAAGTGGCAAGTTAACTCACAGTTTGGAATGCTCTTGAGATAGAAAAATCCTTGAAAATTATACTTTCTCATGCACTGAAAAATTTGCTTCTGTGAAATTGGCATATTCTAATATTCTGCTGAGGGGAAAAAAAATTAAAAGCTTCAATTGGAAAATTTCTGAACATAATCACTAAAAATATATGGCTGTTAGGAAAGGTGGCAGGAAAGGTTTGGATGGCAGCTTATGTTTCCTCTTGTTTTTTTAACCCAGTTTTAGTTTGGTCACTCTTGATGAAAGGACACTTTGTCAGTTTAGCTCTTGTTTTCAGGCATTCCACCTTCTTTTCTCGAACTACCTGCTGCCTTCTTCCCACATGGAAGATTTATTCACACATGCTTCTTGCTTTCTCAGCAAAACAGGGACCTGAATTCTCATGGGATCTCACCTTTTCAGGTCTGATGTCTTTTATTTTTGCTTTCCAAGTTGGGCATGAACATTAGTTTTATTTTATTTGATTTTGGTATTTTTATCCTGAAATTCATTGTTCTGGATTAAAATCTGAGTTAAAAAAAAAAAAAAAAGGTGTGACAACATTGGCAAAGACAACCATGTTTATGAAAGACAAACAGGGATATTGGGAATGGATGATCTTTTGGGTTCCTTCCAACCCAAACCATGCTGTGATTCTGTGAATTGGAGAGTTGTAAAAATTCTTGTGCTTATTTCAAGCCAAGCAAAAAAAAAATCCATTAATTGTGTAGAGAAAATAGGGATCATCACAAGGAGAGATGGGGATTTACATTAAGGGATAAATCAGTACCAGCAAATAAAATGGACCTTTCACCAGAGGGACATGGCATTATGGAATGGTTGTTGCTTCCAGACAAAGCTTTGCTCAGGAATCTGCTAACAAATGGTGGGAAGGCTGTGGGACCCAGCTCAAATCTGTGTCATGGAGCTGGTTTGCTTGTTTGTATAGATGTAGTCTGGGCAGTTGGGTTCTGTTCTCTTCTATTTTTTTAATATATATTTTACAAAGAAATAAAACCTCAGTAAACACACTCCACCTGCTTATGTCTGTTTCCCTGTTTGCGAATGGCCATAAAATTCCTGACCTCTTTTGCAAAGAACCTTGAGATCTGCTGACATAAAATGCTGTATGTCAGCAAAGGTTTTTTGTCAGCATTATGAACATAATCATTTCTAAGGACAACAAATTTAGATCACAAAGTCATTGCTAGGGAGTGAAATGACTTTGGCACCACTCACTGCAATGCAGAATTATTGGTGTGATTAAGGCCAATAAAGTTGGGACAACTTTGGCTCTTCCAGCCAAAACTGTGGCTTGCTGGCAAGTGAAAAACTGCTGAGCCTCTGCCAGATACTGCATGCACAGCTGTATAGATTATGTGCCATTGCTTTTCCATCAGTAAAACAGGGCCACAAATCCAATTCTCATGACTAAACTAAGGTTGAAAAGGAATTTGTTGGGGATAAAGAAAAGGACATTACCTATATCTTGAAACAAGAGCCTAAATATTATTTTTGTCAGGTTACCTTCACTGTTTTCTTTTTTATACAAATCCAATAAAGCGTAAACTAGTAACATTAGTTTACCTATTACTACAGGGATCAGAAAATTCTGTTCTGATCTAGAACTTTACTGAGACATGCAAAAAAATGCCCCAAAACCAGAGAATGAACTAGAGTGTGTTCAGTATTTTAAGGAACTAAGAAAAGCTCTCTCAGGGAGTGACATATCCAGGGTGCAATAAATGCCTAAGATCACTGTTTTAGGAAAGCACCGAATATTACTATAAAAATATTCTTTTTCTTTCTATTTCTTCTAACCAAATTGTCTAAGTGACCATGGAAACAAAGACAGAATCCTCTGGCATTTCCCCCTTCACCTGCTGAGACCTAAGGTGCAAAGACAAAAATATTCCTAAAATCATGGTAAGGGAAAGTTTAGAGGGACTGGAAGAAACTGGGACAAGGCAACTACAGACAATAGAGTATAACCTAATTTCAAGAAAAACATTTTGGATTTTCTTTGTGAGCTTTCCAAAAAGAGTCAAAAATATGACTCTGGGAAGCAGTTTTTGAGATATGACTAATGAGGTTAATAACAAGATCCAAATTCATTTAGTGGAGGGTTTATGAGTCAATTCTGAATGGTACAATAAAGAACAGTGAAAAATAAACTTCTTTATTATGAAGTCAAGTGTGATATAACTTTACACTGAGTGGTCAGATGTATCATTAACATGTTCCAGCTTGTTAATTTGTTATTCTTTGAATAAAGATCTGAATTTGTAATGCTAAGTACCACAACGATCTGAATTAGAGAGAGACCAAACGTTCCTCATAGTTGTAATGTGTAAATCTTTAACCTTCTCCTCTTTCAGAAAATATTAAAATTTATAGCTAAGACTTTGAATAAAGGTTTTGGATAAATGCTGAGGTTAGACACCACAGTTAGTGGCTGTAAGGACAGGCCAGCACTGGGTGTCTTGAACTGCCATGACCAGGTACCCTTACCTTGCTTAAACCATTTCTTACATCAACAGTAACCAAATAGACCAAAAGGCAAAATGAATGAACAGAGAGTGGAGTCAATGTAGATCTCTTCTTTGAATAAATAAATAAATTAAGAAATAAAATCTTTTGTCTTCTAGGGCAAATTGACTTTTCTTGTTCAGCTTAGACCATTTCACCAGTTTATGTTTATTCCCTTTCATTGTACTTTTATTGAGAATGCAAAATTAAATTTTCTTTCAATGAGCTCTCAGTGTTCTGACTTACTTGTTAATTTGCCCCAAATTTAGTGATCTTTTGTCCTGTCCACTGATTCTGCCAGTCTAAACTGAGGCATTTCTTTACTAGAAGCAGTATGCCTGTCCCTGTTCATTTTTGTTTCCCTCTGCTGAAATCGTTATCCAACCAAATGCGCTGCAGTCCCCCAGTTTGAGATTCACTTCACTCTGATTCTCTGGGATTTTTTTCCACCATAAATTTAGATTCAGAATTCCCTGCCCAGTAGGAGAGGGAGGAAAGATGCTTGCTGGTCATTTGCATATTTTAACAGACGGAGCTGCTTTTGCTGTGCAGCTGTCGATGCAGAAGAAATATTCTTTGGGGTAAAGCACTAGGCTGGGCAAAAATCTTGTGAAGGCTTCCATCTCTTCCACTCCTGCTTTTCCACCAATTGTAACAGAAGAAATTTTCATGGTATGAGATTATCTACTCTCCATTGTCACAAGGACAGATATCCCTGGTGGCTCCTGGAAAGCTCTGCTCCTCCAGACACTAAAATCCTTTCTATTATAATACTCCAAGATCAGGTGATTGTGCTTTTAAACTGCTTGGATTTTGCTAATCAAACAGATTGGATTCAATTTTGCACTAGATCCATAAAGCAGAAAGATTTTAACTCAATGGTCAACTGTGGCATCTGCTGCAGCAAAATTCCACGTATTCTTTCTGGGAAAAATCAAGGCTTAGGACTGCATTCAATTCTGCTTCTTTTGCAAACCTGGTATTGGCTACCATAAAAAATAATAGAGATTGATAAATAAAGGAAGAAAAGCTTTAAATCTGTTGCTGAAGGTGGTAGAATGGTAGGGTTTATCTGTGTGGTTTTAATTAACTGAAATTCAGATATGCAGGAATGTTACTAATTCAAAGTACATTGATAACATAGTGGTCTGAAAGCTAAGCAGAACGAGGAGGTTGTCAATGGGGAAAAATAAAAGCCATCCTAAGTGAGTTATTCATCATACCATAATATATAATATCTAATGTAGACTATTCCCCTGAAGCTGTCCCATTTTATTAAAAGTGAGGAAATATTGATGATTAGCTTATAGTGAGCACACAAGTATTAGAAAAATAAACATGGATGTGAAAATTCCAATGTGACTGGATTTACTGAGCTGAAGCAATAAGGATTCATCCTGTCTTTTGGTAATGGTGCCTAATATGTCTGATTTTCAGAAATCTTCCTTTATAGTTATGTTTTTCAGGTTTCAGGTTCTGAGCATGGCAATTTGATGTGCCTATTCAATTAAACTGTGTCCCAAATTGCTATGAGGATGGAGGCAGTTGCAGAGCCAAAGCCAGTAGCACCCAAATATTTACAGGAAAATTTAAAAAATAGGAACAGAAGACAGAGAGGGCAAATAGCAATATTTTATATACAAGGGACTGCAGGGAAATAGCAATGAGTCAGTAACTCTATGCATCCAACCTTTTGTTCTGATCACTGCTGTGTGACCCAGAGCATATTTATCAACCTAGAAAGTTTTAATTTAACTCTTATTTCAGTTTCCCTGATACATTTGCTGAGCTACATTTCCCACCATGCTCTTTGTTAGAGCATAACCCAGTTATTTCATATTCTTCACTCCTCAGTGCAAATGCCATGTCTTTTTTTTTCTTTTCATTTATTTTGTATTTTATGAGCTCTGTCCAACAATACTGCCCACATATTTTAAAAGTGGCGACATAAGGAGTTATTTGCAAGAAGTCTTGAAGCACCATCAAGGACACCTGCTTGCAGGATTGTATTAAATTGAGATCAGCCAACATTACAGTGTATTTCAGCACTGGAATCAGCCAAAAATATGTCCCTAGCAGTGCTATTTTCATTATTCAGACCTTCACCCAAAATCTGTGTAACTGCCTCTTAAATTAATTTTCACACTTGCCTGTCTCTATAACTAGCTGCAGCAGTGTGCTGTGTATTTTAACTACAAGGAAATGTTGCAGGTAGAAGATTTCTCCCTGAAGTCACTCGAATCCTCCTTAAATTCAAGCCACGGTCTCTCAGTCCCACGCTTGCAGTGGGGGGCACCTGTCATCTTTTTCATCACAGCAAGCTGTGCCCTAGATTCTGCACCCCCTCCCCTTCCCACCATCCAGGTACGTGTGAGTGTGTGTTCTTTTCCCACTGAATTTTTTATTCAATAAATAAATAAAACTTTCCTGAAGTTGCTAAGGTCTCAAAGGTGTGGGAACTTGTAATATGAAAAAAAAGGGAAAAAAGGAATAAAAAATAAAAAAGAAAAGAAGGGGGGAAAAAAAGAGTTCAAAGACAGCCAGCCAAGGTAGAAAGGAAAATATCTGTTCTGTGGGACATGACAGGAAAATGGAGTTGTTCTAGACTAACATCAGTAGAAGGGATGCAAATTACTATTAAAGTTCAAATAAATATCATCTTGATCTTATTCATTTGGGTGAAAACTCGTGTGGGTTTGCTGCAAAACCTAGAAAGAGAATCCACATTCTTGGGGGTGGGGGGGGGTGGGTGCTACAAGTTTTCACTTGTAACAACATACAGATTTTCCAGTAAGGCAATAATTAATGGTGCCATGAGGAAATTATCTGTTTCTTACCAGTAAGATGCAGCTGTAGTAAGATGCAGCTGTACTGGATTCCTCTTCCTTCTTAGCTGATGTGTAGACTAGGCTTTACTAATGCATTAGGCATGTCACACAGATCAACATCAGCTTTTCCTAAAATCAGACTAAATCTCAGAGTTTTCATTGTTTTCACAGAATCACAGAAACATTAAATTTGGAAAAGGCCTCTAAGATCACCAATCCTAAACATTTACCCAAGATCACTGTGTCCAGCTCCACGCTACATCCTCAGGAGCCACACCCACACACCTTTTGAGCAGTTACAGGTCACTCCACCACTTCCCTGGGGAGCCTGTTCCAATGCCTGAGCAATGTTTTGCCCCTGTTTTTCAAAGTCCCATAAATTGAAGCCACTGCATAATCTCCTTTATTATATGGTACATCACATCAAAACCTTTTGGGCTCAAACTTATTGCTAACATTCTGTATCTACAGCTCTCATGTTTCTGTTACAGCTACCATGAGATGTCTTAGAAGCAGAGGAAAATAATTCTGAGATTATTTTCTACAAGTAATTTTCACCATTAACTGCAGGCTTGGAACAACTTGGTCTAGTGAAAGGTGTCCCTGCAGGGGACCAGAGGATCTTTAAGGTTCCTTCCAACCCAAACCATTCCTCAGTTCTGTGATTCCATCTAATTAAGAAGCAACAAACAGAAGCAATTTATCCCCACCATGCTTTGAATAACCTTTCCTCTCCACCTTTCTGTGTGGAGCACAGATTTCAGTCCTTCACAAAATGCTCACTCACTGAAGGCCAAATATTCAACATCCAAACCTGTTGATTTTGGAGTGGGAGCAGCAGAGAATGGACAGATTTCCATTCAGGAAACCTGGGACACCCAAAGACGATTTCTTGAAAGATTAGGAAGATACATTAAAATTACCAGTTTTATCAAAGAACAGCACTGACGCTAAAATAACTTTTTGTTCTGTCTCTTTACTGATAAAAAAATCAACTTGTTTGTTGATATGGTTTTGATTATGGGCCAAAAGTAAGCATTTGAGATGTGTCTGTGAAATGTCTCAAAGTAATGCTGGTAGGCAGCCAGTGTCAAGGATATCCTTGAGATTTATTTTGAGCCCCTAAATAATTCCATTATTAGCATATTGCCTGGCTTAAATTATAAGTATTTTTAAATAAATTATTTAAATTAGAAATAATTTTATCTGAATTAAATTATAAATAATTTTCTTGGAGAAGACACATGTCCAAGATGGATAACACTTCCTTCTTGCCAATCTTTAATCACAGTCATCTTAAAGCTGTGCCTGGACAGAATTCTCTCAGTGGTGTTTCTCATATCTTCCTTATGTTGTCAAATTCTGATGGCTTGGTGACCTTTGCAAGGTGGTTCAGAAGGATTGTTTAAAGTTGCTGATTTATAGCAGCCCAGTTCAGGAGATGTGCCTTCTTTTACTCACATGTTTGTAGCTTTAGCTGCTACAGGTCACCTCAGGGATTTCTTCTCATGCTGGTTTCTTGATTAAAACAGGAGAGTCCTTGGGATATGAGCTTTTTGGACAGTGCTGAATGCAGTGGTGCTGGAGTTCATGTACTCAAAACGTTTTCATAACATGAGCAATCAGCAATAACAGGCTAATGCTCTACAGGGCTTTCCCTCAGCTTCTGCAAAAGGGGAATTTGGCCTGCTGAGAAAATCCCATACTGAAGTGAAAGGAACCTATGAAACCCGATGCTACTATCATACTTCCAGCACACAATAATTTATCTTTCCCACCCTCCATGTGGCAATTTTCCAGATGAGATTTCTAAGGCCATTGTCTTTTGCCAGATATTTAAATTTTTGGTTTTAATTATTCTTTTTCATTCATCTTAATTCTACTGAACTCGCGAGGGAATGCAAAACAAACAAAAAAATTTTTACAAGAATGAGACAGGGAAAGAAGTTAAAAAAAAAAAGACAAACAAGCCCATAAAAATGATAATTGCTAAGTTATCATTTCCTTGCTCTTTTCCAGTCTAGCTGCTGCAGCAGCTCCTCTCTCGTCTTCCACTCCGCCTTAGCTCCCAAATGGTATCAATTATCCACAAATCTCACAGGGCCTGCACCATCTGAATAACAATTCATTAACCTTCACTTTCCTCCTGCTGATTAACTCAGCCCCACCACCTCCCCGATGTAGGAGACAGCGTGTCGGAAATTCAGCCAAACTTTTTAATTATGCAAATAATACAATACCCGGAGATAATTATTTAGCCCAGGACTCAGGCTGTATATTCGACACTCTGCTCTGCTCTCACAGGCTTTTCAGCTCTGCTCTCTTCCTTACATCATCTTGGTTGTGTCAAGGAGAATGAAGGATTTTCAGTTTCGCTCGGTGCAGGTGATCACTCCCAGAAGCTGTGCGCAGATGTGCCAATACTTGGGGAAGAACAGGCTGCTGCAAGGCTGGCCAGGAAATACAAAAAGCCACTTTAAATTTTCAGTATCTAGCTTTCAGCTCCAGCAGCCTCCAGATGAACCCTGCGTGGATCCAAAATCTCTCACTGCAGGGCTGAGTTTTGCATCTTACATCTGGTAGGATCCCATCTGCGCAGCTCAAGTCTTTGCACTGCTCGTGTCTGGTACGAAACTGCTGAGCACTCCTCACTTTTTAGCAGTCAAACCCCTCTCTTTTTCCAGGCAAATTTAATAAAAGAAAATTGGAAATCAAGTTTAAGCCTCCAAACTTTTCTGCTTGACAGAGACAGCTTAAAAGCCAAACAAATTTATGACCAGAGTTTTGTTTTATACAGACACACATAACTTTCACCCAGAGCTAACTCTGGAATGGCAGGATGGATTTGTTTCCAACTCTCTAGCATGATTTCTGACAGACACATATGGGATTATTTCTATTATGCACGGGGCAAGATTCTGAGCACATGAGATTTGGAACTTGGGTCTGAAATCAGTTCACCTCTAAGCTCTGACAAAGTCCCATAAATACATCTTTGCACCAGTGCAAACTTACCTTTGGAACTCTGGCTGGTCTGTTGAGTTTATTTACCCATAAATAGGGGTGGCATTGCTTTATGAGGAATTTTAAAATCTCTGAACTGAAACTTTCTTAGCATTACAGATCACATCGGCAATATTGAATTTTGCCATCTGCTACATTCATCTGACATCATTCCTGTACGAAGAAAAGAACTGATTTTGCCTGATAACCAGCTTCAAATATAGCAGCATAAACAAATCTTTGTGAGATTAGACAACGCAAAATTCAGGAAAGCTTGGCAAAAATTTATATGTCTCAATTTAACAGAGTTTAAATTTCAGGTCATGATTATGTAGTCAATGTCTCCATTTTTTTGTGAGGAATTTTTTAAAAGTTCAAGATTTCAAACACATTTAGATTGATTTCACTCTTCAGGATGTATAAGAGAAAAACTTTGATTATAGACATCCAAATTACTTCAAAATAAGAAACAATAATGTCAGACCTTTCTTTAATCTTATAGTTCTTGTTTTCTTAGACATATCAGAGTAGCTGAATATAATTAACTCAGTCTGGTAAGGGTGACAGTGAATATAAAGGCAAAATAAGGCCTTGTTCTTAAATAATTTCTTAAGCTCAACTAAGAATTGCTAAAATCCATACATGGACTATGAAGAATGTTTCCCCAGCTGCTTATTAATGGAAGAGGAATTCACTTCTTGATATCTTGATTGTTCTCCAGGAAAACCTCCTTTTTTCAGTGAATATGAGCTACTCATATGATGGTGCTGGGAAGTTTATCACCTAAAATCCCAGTATTTCACAGAAAATGTATTGCCTAATCTTTCTTGTCAGTCGAACTCAATCCACTGGGAAGGTGAAAGTGTTCTGGGTGACACAACATGTATAAATGTTCATATGATTAAGAACTGTGAAAACAGATTCATTTTTCTCTCACATTTCTTAGTCTTGCAGGCAGTCCTTTGCTCAGGCTATTGACTTTTCCAGGGCTCATCCTTAGATATTCAGCTGTTCTCATACCTTGTACAGGAAACCCTCCAGAAGCCGAAAAAAAAATGTGACAATAAGAAGTCCAAATACAACCTTTAGACCAAATGCCAAAAGTTATTTAAGAACCCAGTGCTTATGGAAATACCTGTCTCACAGAGTTGCTGAAAACCTTTAGCCATTACTGACCACAATGGAAGAGTCAGATGCTCTTACTTACTTGTTATGTGTGGCACTGCATAACTAATTTCAGGCACCCAAGTTTTAACACTTCAGCCTAGGAAACTGGAGAAGATCACACTGAAAAGCAGAGTCAGTGAAGAAAAAGCTTGAGCTCTCTGGCCCACATTCCATTTCTCTGATTCTATTGCTTTTTATCAGTGCTACCTGTGAGCGACTCTTTGCCTGCCTAGGGCTTGCTTCTGTCCTTTAACAGTGGACAGAAAATGGCAAGATGCAGAAATCATGTTGAGAAGGTAAACAAAGAACAACATTTGATACTAATGAAACATTTGGGACACAACATAAGGCCTCTGCAAGGATTACTAGTGGAATGGGTTCACTTCCCCAAAGGTTAGAGAAGTGCCGACTAAATATCTTCTGTGAAAGCAATCACTGGGAGAAGGTACAAATATCTAGCTTTAAAAGTATCCAGGACATCACTCTTACTAAATCTCCAATCCATGTGAACAGACAGGGTTTGGTTTTTTAACTGATTTAACAAGATCCTAATACCTATGGATTGCATAATTCCACATGAGGACATGGGTTGGGTATCAGTATGGATGCATTGGCAAAATTCTTCCTAATGGAGCTCCAAGACCATGCCTTGCACCCTTCTGAAGGTCTCCACATTTCTGGCTGCACATTTATCCTTCAAATTTTCTTCCTTAACCATGTGGCTTTTCTTTTCAAGCCTATATTCATCCTAGGCCAGGTTGGATGGGGATCTGAGGAACCAGATCCAGTGGGGAACATCCTTTCCCATGGCAGGGAGCTGGAACTGGATGATTTTTGAGGTCCCTTCCAACCCAAGCCATTTTGTGATTCTGTGCTGATGAACTTTCCGATTTAGAGCTGGAATGAGGTGCTCAGGTACAACTTAACTGCTCCTGATTCCCTGTCCATTTGGACTGACCTTCAAAACCGAAGTTGGAGAAGGACTCAGTTAATGTATGTCTACAAACTTGCAACTTGATTTTTATATAAGTGCTAAGCTAACTCTGTTTAATTGATTTTCCACATTGTACACTGAGAAATAGGATTTTTATGGCTCTTGAATAATTCAGAACTTTGATTCCTAAGGCAAAAAAAATGGGCAAGGAATAAAAGCATAATTATCATTGCAGCAGAGGTCAAAAGGACAAGCTGGCCATAAGTTCATAATGTGCTTGTGCTCTTGGACTCATTGTGGACTGTGGAATATTACCTTGTTGAAATCTTATTACTTAAGGAAGGGGAAAAAAAAAGCACACAGGCAGTTAGCTGCAAAAGAAATGGAGGAAGTGTTAATTTTTAAGCAAGTTTGACAAAGATTGAGTTTCATATGACAAATACTGTCAGCAAGACAGGATTCTGTCAGTGGAAGAAGTTTAAACATTAACAATTTCTGTCAGGCTGTTGACACAACCACGGCAGACATTTCCCAAGATGCTGAGATGACTGCTGGCATTTGTCAACAATCCTGTCACAGTGACAGCAATAAGACCATGTCTGGAAATGTGACAGTTTTGGCTTTGTGTTCCCCTGAGCATTGGCCCAGGTGTTCAGAGAAAGTGTGGGAAAAACCCGTATTTCTGCATTGTCATTCGAACGCGGAAAAAACACAGGAGGAAAATGAGCTGTCACTGCAATTCCCATGATGCCTTTCTGCTTAGCATAACTCCACTCCACGGCCCAGGGTCCACTGGTCCATACTCTGACAGATAATTAAGAAAGCAGCAGCTTTTTCTAGACGGCTCTTCCTCATGATTTGCATTTTAGCCAGAGGCGACCAGTTATAAAAAAAACATGATGGAAAGATGGTAAGAAGCCAATTAGATGGATGGATGGCTGACTGACAGCTCTCTGGTGTTATTACTCCAGATTTCATTGTATGTAGCCTGGCAGTTTTCAACAAGAACCAACTTTTGCAGGTTTGTAGAGCTGTTAAATGAAGGACTATATATAGAATGCAATGGTTTTGCACAAATCTTTTACATTTTCCTGAAATAAACATTTATTACTTCCATTCTAGTTTAAGCACCATAATCTTTCTCAGTTAATCACAATTTACGTAGCTGCATCCAGAAATTTTGGAAGACTTTGTATTAAAATAGCTCTGTTGATGCAGCAATGATTAAAAAATGAGTTGCAAGTTAAACTGTGACACTTCATGACACGGCAGTAATTAGTGTTTCTAAGGAACAAGTCTGATTTTTAACATAAAGAAGTGACACTAATTTACTTGTAGAAATAAAGTATTTTTAAAAAACAAAGAGAAATCTGAATTTTGTTGTTGTGGTGGAAGAATTTGTTCTAGTGAACATTTCCTTTGTTCTGGGGATATTTTTTTCTGCTGTTTTTCTCAGAAAGAAAACATTGTTTTGCACAGGACTTAACAGTTTTAAATATGAAATAGCTTGTAAATTGCTGCTTTCCAGCTCATCTGTGCAGCTCCAACAGCTGGTAGCCAATCAGAAATATTCTTCTCTGCTAGTGCCTGGTGGCTGTATCTCACTATAAAATTTAAACATTAGCAGGGCTTTTGTTACACTTCTGTGTTGTTTGTGGGTTTATTTTTCTGTTGTGAATACCAAAGTTAACAAAGCACAGCAGCATTTGCAGTTCCAAAGCTACAACTGCCACCGGATGAATAATGGCCTTTGCCAACATAAAACGTCCCTCAGCTTTCTTTGGCTTCTGCATGTTTATCCAGTGCTGGCAATTATCTCTTGATGAATGTTTGGTTGTTTTAGCAAAGTTTCCTGCAAGCCAGTGCTTCAAGGGATATGACTTTGTGCATGTGAGTCATCTGAATTGTTGGGATCATGGGGAGCTGAAAATGTTATTAAATGTTATTCCTTCCTTTTTCTTGCTGCAATGTAAAAAAAACCAAAACAAACCAAACCAATAAAAAACAAACCAAAGCCACCGCATTGGAATGTCCTTGTTCAGACCTTAATAGGATTTTTTTCAGATAAAAAAACAAGACAAATATATAAATCAAATTAACAACATGTTAAAGGGCAGATTATACTAAAGCCTGTTAAATAGGAATCTGTGGGGTTTTCTCTGCAACAATATAGACTCTTCATAAAATCACAGACTGGTTTGGGTTGGAAGGGAATTTAAGTCTTATTCCAACTCCCTGCCATGACCAGGGACATCTTTCACTACACCAGGCTCATATTCCTATTAATAGAGTAAGTGAATGAATAGTGAATTGCTCAGAGCTTGTAGAACTTCTGGAAGACTAAGAAATCTTCTCCCTCTATTGCTTTCTGTCTCATTTATTTTTTTGCTACATCCCCATTTTTCAGATTCCAGGAAGAGCCTGAACCATGGGCTACAGGACATACTGTGAAACTTCTGGGGGGAGAGAAAATACTCCTAAAAATTACTCCTAAAAAATTACTCCAAATCTTGAAGACCTTCCCATAAAACAAGTCTCCACTGAGAGGTCCTTCATCTCCTTTTTTATCATGCAGCTGCACAAACTCCTTTCCCACATGATCCACTATTACTCTTACCACAATAGATGGCCCTTACAACTCCTCATTGCCTTTTCACATATCTGAAATTTTCTGCTGTAATTAAGGCTTCTTTTATCCTGAAAACCCTTACTCTTGGACTTTTTTTAAGTAGTAATACTAAACCATCTCTCTTTTAGTGATAACCCCACACATTTACCCAAATAATATCATTGCTTGGGAGCACTGAAGGCTAAATACAACACAAAGCAGAAAAGCTGGGGTACCTAATTAAATTTGCTGCCTTGAAGGGGAAACATGTTGACCTGTGATGGGACTTGGAAATCTGGGCACAAGTCTGAAACAGACTGTCATAGGAATTGTGATGGGCTGCTCAGGAACTCTGTGTAGGTGAGGAAAATCTCATTATACTTCTGCTTACCTGAATTTAAAACCTCAGAAGCTGTGACAAAAATCAATGTGCAGGTTTAAATCTATATTCATATCCTTTGATGGGAATTTGCCACATTTTTTTTCAAGTGGCAGGAAAGATGCAAAGGTGCTGCTCATGACCAGCTCTAAACTGAAATTTCCATCTCCAATGGAATGGCAAAGAAGACTTAGGACGCAGTGTTTCCAAGCAAACTGAAAAGTCTGCTAATTCTGTTTTGCAGATCATTTAAGTATGCTTTTCTCCATTAGATTTATTTTTCTCTATTACTTATTTTAAAGTATGAGCTGTGAATTTTGTATAGTAGCTGTTCATAAGAATTCCTCTTATTTAGGCTCACCTTTTTTCCTCTCGGTCTTCAGAATAAGAAAATGAAAAAAATTAAACCATCAATCTGAGGAGCAGAACATTTTAATGACATGGAGATCTAATTAAACCAAAAATTTTTTTAGCTTGTCCCAGAAATCATGGTGTATATATAGATATATGTAGATATATACATTCACAAATATGCAGATGCATACATGCAAAGGGAAGTTTTTGCAAATAAACCCAAAATTAAAGATATGTCCTCAGGAAATTTGTATGTATTTCAAGAGAAACATGATGGAAGGAATATGAGAAGGTGGAGAAGATGGAAGGAGGGATGTTAATGTAAATTTTCTATTATAACATTCTTCCAATGCTTATCTATTTAACTATTTAAGAATGGATTAATTTCAATCACTTGCTTATTTTCAGTCAGGGTCAGAAATGCTTGTGGAATTTATTTTTATCACTGAGGTAATGCTGATTCAAAAAATCCATGGTGAAAATCAAATTGGCTTGACTTACCACTACTAGAGAAGGAATAAATAAACAGTCATGGAATAATTTCAAACTTTTTCATCTGGAATCACCCTAAAAATGGCCAAAGAAAGCATTGCTAACATTGTTTGCTTGAGCTTCTTGTTTTATTTATAAAACAGTATTTAATTAATTAATTTATAAAACAGTATTTAATTAATTTATTTATATTTGGATTTCTGAGAGTGGGAGGACAGGGATTTAACTGGGAAATAACACAATCATTAAATAAGGCAAGGAAGGAGGGGTGATAATTTCTGTTCTATTAACATTTCACAGATGAGTTTATTGTGCCAGGCTGAGTTATCTCATTTGGAAAATAAATATGACACCTGAAACCACTTTTGTTAGTAAGATTTAGGGTGGAAAATACCTTTCCTGACTAAAACACTTAAACTTTCAGTCTGATTCTTCTGATGTCAGATTGACAGCATGGATCTGGGGATGATCGATCCTTTTCTAAAAAAAAAGTGTCTCGATACCTTGATTATTTATCTTTATGAGCTCTAGGAGGACTGAACCTCTGGTTTAAAGTAGTCACTTGCTCTTTAGGTTAGTGCTGGACAAACCAGATCCCAAACTGCCCGTACACATGGCTGTGCTTTGGGATATTAACCTCAAAGTTCTTTGCTTTATCCAGATCTGTGAGTCAGGATATTTCTTTAAGGAAAATCCAGAAATTTCTGTATAGGTCTTTTTTTTTAGCACTCAGGTCTGTACAGCTTCTTAGAGTAATATTTCATAAGCCTAGGAGCATTCTAAAACTAACTTTCTTTGTTCTTTCAATGTAAATTGTTTGATGGGAACTGCTTTATTATTATTGTTATTGAAAATTATTCTTTTTCCCTTATTTGCCCCTCGGCAGTGATGAAAGATTACTTATGAATTAAAGGCAGAAGACAGTGAAGGTGAGAACTGCTTTATTATTCACCACTATTTATTATTTCCAGTATAATAGAAGACTAACATAACACTTCAAATATAGCCAGAATAATTTAGGAGAAAAATTTTGCCCCAGATTTTGAAGCCAACACCAGCATAATTTAAAAATTAGATGGATGTACTGAACATGACACAACAGCAGGGTCTTTAATCCAAACCAATATAAATGTGAGGGATGAAAACAACTTATAAAGTCAAGCTTAAAAGGAGAGAAAATGTTAGAAATTTTGCAATATGTCTTAAGGTTTGACTAAAGACCAAGAAAAAAAAAACCTTCTATTTCCCTCGTGGCCCAGAGAGCAGGTTCAAAAAGCACAGGGCACAGCAGCAAAAGGTCTGATCACAGAGGGGTTTAAAACCCAAAAAGAAAATCACAAGTATTCCCTAATTGGGAGCCCAGAGAGAGCAAAGGTAAGTAGCTCTTTCTAAAATTCAGAAGCAGGAAGAATGAGGAAGATGAGGCATTCACTGAAATGTCAAGATAAAATCGATAAAGCATTTTCTGGGAAATCAATGCAGAGAGTGGAAGACATTGGAGATAACAGAGAGGCAAATGCTTTCTCTGGAGCAGATGAAAACTCCAACAGTGGCATTGAAAACAGGTGTTGTTTTCATAATTAAAACTCAAGGGAAACCTGCCTAAAGGGAGCTGTAATAATGAAATAGTGGGGAAAAAAATACCCATGGAGAACAATGTCTCATTAGGAGAGATAAACTTCACATGTGAACAATACTGAGTTAAATGGCAAATTGTTTTTCTTAATGGCACTCTGGTGTGAGAGAGGTTCAGAGGTTCTGCTTGTTTTGCTGCAAACTGGTGATTAATGACTGCAAAGGTTTCCACACAAGTGTGAAAGACAGGAGTGGAAAATGAAGATGCAAGCTGTCTCTCCAAAGGGACACTTTATAAAACCAGTGTCTGGACAGAAATAGGAAAGCCTTTGAGAGATTAGAAAGCCCTTCTAATAACTGGCTGTGGAATGACCCAGTTTAGTTATTTTCTGTTTGGTTTCTAGTTAATACTGTTTTCCCCTTGTAACCGATGCGCTCTAAAACCTCACGAATAAGACCCTGAGGCAATTCTGAAATCATCTGCAGTGTATTTTCTCAGAGATAAAAAACATCAGCAACTCCAGTCCCTCTGACTCAGCTTGGTGTGCAGGTACCATGGAGTCAAATGTGGTGCAGACAGGCAGAGCATTGCTGGAAACCCTCCAGGAAATCTGAAATGTCTGGGTGATTCCACACTTGATTTTCCATAACCTTATCGGTATTGTCTCTCAAATGGGGATGCTTAAAGAGGGAGAGAAACTGCTGATATCAAGAGGTGGCTTGTAGGGCAGAGGAAAACTACTTTGGTCTGAATAAAACTCTTCTGCTACAAACAGAGTTTTTTCAGAGGTGCAGTGTAGCACAGGGATTTCTGATAGGGGATTTTTGGGATAAATGTCTGCAGCAGATCCAATGTTCTCAGGTGCCAATGTGCTTAGTAGGCACAGCTGGGATTCAGGAGCTGTTACAGTTGACTAACTACCTGCTGCATGCCCAGAAGTACCAAATAAACCAATAAATCCTCAAATCTGTAAGCAAGCAGAACCACTATTACAGCAAGTTCCTGAGTGGGAAGAAAAGATGCACCATAAAGAATTCTGTGAATTGTTCAGAGGTAAAATAACTTGGCTGTTACAAGTACAGTGACTTGAAATATTTAGTCAAACTTGCCTATTCAGCATTAACATGTTTAAAATGTTTGGTTTCTAATTAACACTATTTTATTAGATGTAATAAATAGTAAGTAATGATAAAAAATTAAAAACATTAATTAAATAATACCAAAAAGTAATAATACTAGAAGAAAATTCATACTTAGAAGGGGTGAGAATTAATAATGTTCTTATGTATGTAACATAGGGTCAGTAATGGATAGCAGTGAATTTGTCTCCAAACACATCACTGGAGAGATCAATACTTTATTGTCATTAAAAAAGGATGTTAGAAAACTGAAAATCATGTGGAAAGCTACTGCCAGCACTGAAACCCTTGTGTTGGAAAACTTAAGGAGTTCCACCTCTTTCAATGTATCTCCAAGGCTAAACAGTAACAGCCCTGAATTTCTATTTCACATGCACACAACCATATCAGGAACCATAAGAATCTTCTACCTTATAGAGAAAAGTTCATGACACTGCCTGGAATTAAATATAAGGCAAGTTGACATTAGGATTTTTTTTTTCCTTCAGAGCTATAAATAATAGGAAAAATAACACATGGAATTATAAATTATTTTAATGGAATTTAATAGAGACATATTACCCATCATAGCAACAGGGTATTTCTGTAAAAGCTACACCTCCATTTGATATGATTAAGCTGATATAAATGTCTTAGAAGACATAAAGCCTTCCTGTGATCTCAGATCATCCAAAGATCTTTTCCTCAAGCTGGCACATGTGAACACAGCATTTTCCAGTATATGGAATTTCAAAGTTAAAGAGCCTTAGTACACATTCTTCTGCTCTGCCAGGAAAATTCACTTTATTTTGGGAGTCAGTGTGGCAAACGTGAATCACAACTGAGCAATGCCCCATGAATTCAAGGGGGACACACATGTAGGCTTTTGCAATTAAAATTGCACAGGGAATGCATAAAGGTGAAATTGTAATTATCAAACTGGAGCTTTGCCAGAAAAGTGGGACATCCTTGTTGTCTTTGTTTGCTATCTGAAAATTTTTCATTTCAAGAAAAAAACATTTAGAATGCCTTTCCAGAGGCCTTATGCAACATCCTCATCCAAAGCACTGCTTTGTAAATTGGGACTGATAACACAACATTTCCTGTTCCAGGCCAGGACTGGGACCCCCCATCTCCTATCCAGAGAGTGAGACAAGTTATTTTATCTTACAAAGGGATTATTTCTCCTGAAGTATTTTAGCCAACCAAAACGAAATCCCAACAAAAACAATATGTTTTGGGGTCTTTTGGTTTTTTTGGTTTTTTTTTCAACCATTGCTGTGAACTGGGAATTACGGGATTATTAAGGTTGGAAAAGACCTCTAAAATTGTTGGGTCCAATGGTTCCCCCAGCCAAGCCCACCACTACACCATGTTTCCAATGCTCCACCTACACATCTTTCAAATCCCGCTGGGAATGGTGATTCCACAACTGCCCTGGGCAACCTCTTCCAATGCTTGACCATTGTTTCTATGAATAATTTTTCCTACTACCCAATGAACCTCCTCTGGAAAAATTCACTGTTGTTTTTTTACCTTTTTTTTCTTTTTTTTTTTTTTAAATATTTCCATTATGAATAGCAAAGTTAATGGGTGGAAATGTTTCTACATGGAGAAGTCTTGACAGTAGGTGGACGTAGAATGTCCAATCTTTGCCTGTGGTGGCATAAACTCTTGATCCCAGTGGGATCACTTTCTTCTCTTCCAGATGCCCCTTTGGGTCCTGAGCAACCCACAGATGTTTAAGGAAGAGCAGGAGTCTCTCCAGGCAAAATGTTGTTGAGTTTTGAAAATCTTTCTCTGTTCTTATTAAGGATAAAAATTCTGCCATAAAGGAAGTGTCTGTATTGGGTTGGGTCCCTTTGGCTGTCCCATACCAAGCACCTGCAATGAAATAACTAATTTTTCTCTACATTCTTATTGCAAATATTTCAATGGACTATCTTCCAAGTCAGGGCACTTTATCCTCTAGGAAAATGGTAGTCAAATTATGCCAATCATGTTCCTCTGCCCTCTCCAGAAAACAATTCCCTGAAGATTATTGGTGCTGTAAATATGACAGTAGTCCAAAAATCTAGAGTAGAACTTCAATACAATCCTACACATTTTAAAAGTAAAGATTAAATATTGTGTGAACTTCCTTCATTTTTTGCTCACATTTTATTGTTTACTTCAAGAACAATACACAACAGTAAATACTAAGTACTATATGTATCTATACAGAGGAAATGAAACAATAATTTTTAGTCTAGTGACAGTAAAAATGCTTAAGTAGCCATTTTATCTTCTAGATTTTCAACCAGTTGCTTGAGTTTTCTCAGTTTTCTTATGAATTTTATGTTGTAAAAGAAAAAAGTGAACGACTTTGCTGGAGCACTTTGATTACAGTACAGCAAGAAGGACAGTTGCAATCATGGATTTCTAAGAAGTTTAATGAGGAAAGTTTTCAAGCGCAGCTGTGCTCTTAAGGCAGAGCCAGCCCCAGCCTCAAGCACTGCTTTGTGGTAAAATTGCACTGTCCATTGCTGGAATAATTCCTGGACTCATTTTTGGCCCATTCCAAACAGCAACCACCGAGCATCTTGGGATTTGTGTGCAGGAATCATGGCTGGTAGAAAATTCAAGTGCAGTTGTTGGTTCTGGAGGGTGAGAAAGCTGATCTGTGTGGATGTGAGCTCTGTGTTGCATCAGGGAGAAGTCCCTGGCTGGTTTTATAGCCATAGAATTATAGTAGAGAAATAAATTGCTATTAAATATAATTGCTAGTATAATCATAACAGGTTAAACTTAACTTATTACTTTTATAATCAGACCAAAAGTCTGGAAATATAGTTGGAAAGCCTGCTGCTGGGTAGTAAAAGAGTCATGAGAAAGCCAGAACAAGGCTGGTACAGGCAGGTATTTCTCCAGTACCTGCCCCAGACTCCAGTAGCTGAAGGCCTGGGGCATTCCTGACCCACTGATTGTCTGATGTGTTGAAAAAACCCTTCCCTGGTTCTGGGATCAGAGCTCTGCAGTCATTCAGCTCCTGGAAATTCATCTGTCTGTGAAATAACATTTAATTGTCCAAAGTAGCAGCCAAATCTGATGGCAGGTAGTGCTTGAGCTGTGGAGAAAGCAGAGAAGGGAGATGTGCTCTGTCCAACAGGAATGTGCTGTGGTGAGGGTTTGCTGCAGGAGGAGCTGATAGCCACAATCAGCATTGCAGAGTTTGAGGTCTGTGCACATACAAAAAAAAGAAGGTTTTGTCTGAGGAAGGTTAAAAGAGGAAACAATAATAAGAAAAGCAACACAAACAAATAATAATAATAGTCTGTTCCTGTTTCTAGCCAGTGATCAGAGGCATAAAGAGAATAAATGATTTTCCCCTGCTTGAACAGAATATGTGAGTCCCAAGCAGGAACTTTTTTCCCTCTGCTTTTGCCTTAGATTTTCTTCAATCAGTTTTGTAAGACTCAAACTGCCTCCCACATTGGCCATCAACACATAATAAATTGTAAGGAGCCGTACAAGTAAAGCCTGTGTCCTAATCTGTGACTGGGCAGGTGGACTGAAGGTGTGCAGGAATTTGGAGGAAGGATTTGCAAAATAACAGAATGAGGAGAGCTACTTGAACTAGACCCAAAATGCATTTTAAGGCATAGGAATATAAAGTATATTTACAAAAGCATATTAGCAGGAAAATGCAGTGACAGCAAACCTTCTGAATCAGTCATCATACACTCATTTTAACAGACCTGCCAAAACTCCTAATTAAGGCCTCCCTCAGGACTCTTGTTTTCTATCTCATTATTCTGATAAAGTGGACACCAATGAGTCCCTTAATGAGGATTAAACTGTAGGCTTTAGTTGAATTTGCATCTCACATTTTCTATCAGTGAGACTCCTTAAATAGACCAGATACACTTGCCAGTTTATAATTCAGAATTCAAAATACTGTATGAAAAAAATCTGATAATAGAATTCCACTTCTTTACCTTACAATTGTCCAAAAATAAGAGATAAAAACCGTCTGTTTTGATAAATACAGCATTTTCCCATCCACAGGCCAACAGTGTGTGTCATATTGCTGTGTATGTGGCTTAAAAGGGACAGCTGCTCCAGGGATCTGGAAACACTCTCTTTAGTTTTTAACAGAAGGAAAAACTGAAACGGAAGCAGATGTTTGTGACTGTATCATGCGTGAGATAAGGCCTTTGGAGAATTATTTTTTTTCCCCGACAGCAAGTGTTTAAAGTCTCATCTTCCTTAAAGGAATTTTGATTTTGTGCCTGACCCAAGAAATATGCTTTGTGTAAATTCACATGACAGAGTTCCTTGCTGATGGTTTTAGTCAACACTGGGGCTGAGCCTTTAGGATGTTCTGAACACAGGGGTGATCCATGGCCAGGATGGAGTTTGCTCTTCTGCACCTCCTCCACTGCCCTGCTCTTACCTGTGAGGTAGCACCACCAAAGCTCAGATCCACACAGTGGCCAGGAGCCTCAGAGGACCTGGAAGACAGGAGGATTACCTGCTAGAAATCAGACCAAAAAAAGGTTGGTTTGCCTTCCTAAAATCTGCAAGTCCAGAATGAATGGCTCAGTTTATCCACAATGTTCAACAGAACTTAATTAACACCTTCTAAATTAAGTTTATATCCATCCAGCAGAGATCTGCAAACCAAGAAGCTAATTTCTTTCTGGGTATTTCTTGCTCTTCAAAATGAACAAGGATCAACACTGATGCTCACAGGAGGTTCTCATCTTCTTGTCTTAATCTAATCATTGACATCTGAATGCAGATTGGTGAGGAAATGTACGCTTCAGAAAAGACAAGGACAAAGGGGAATGCTTTTAAACTAAAAGAGAAGAGATTTAGATTAGATATTAGGAATAAATTCTTCCCTGGGGGGTGCTGAGGCCCTGGCACAGGTTGCTCAGAGAAGCTGTGGCTGCTCCAACCCTGAAAGTGTCCAAGGCCAGGTTGGATGGGGCTTGGAGCAGCCTGGGATCATGGAAGGTGTCCCTGCCCATGGCAGAGGTGGAACTGGATGAGCTTTAAGGTTTCTCCAAACACAAACCATTTTGTGATTCTATGGTTCTTAAATTTAGAGATCTTATTTAGGACTCTCGGGGTTGTGTGTTCATGTGTGTGACCTGGCACACGTTTTTAATGGCTGGGAGATAAAAGTTTCTTAAGAAGTATTTTCCATCATTTTTGCATGTCATCATCTACCAGTTCTGAGCTGGGAAGCACACCAATGCCACAGAAATGAGATCAGTCAGGTCCAGATAGGAAATACAACACCAATTGCAACCACAATAAAAACAGTGCCATTTGAAAGGAAATCAGAGACCTCAGGCAAAGCCAGAGGAAATATGCAGGAAGACTTCAGTTACAGAGGCAGTTTTTTCCCTATTTGGCATCATTGCCCATAAAATGATGCCGGAGACAGGTTTTAAAAAAAAAACAAAAAAAAACAAACTTCTTTTTTTTGCCCATCCAGCAACAGCTGCCATGACCAGAATTCTGCTATTTTCTGTGATGCCAAAGCAGTTTTCAGCTCACAGTGAGTATTTAGTTCAAAAATGTTCCCCTCTACACACAGCAGCAGTGATGGCTATAGGGGTGCCCAGTCTTATGTATCTTCCAGCAGCTGGAGGGAAGAGTGATTTTGACACAAGCATTTTTCTTTTTTCCAATTCCCAGCAAGAAATGAGTCACACTTATTCAGCAAACTATATATGTTTGGGAATGTTTTTCTTTTAATTCAATAAAAATGGGTATATGGGAGAAGTACTACACTGATCATGGTCTTGGTGCAACAGTGAGGTGTGTCCAGTGAAAGAGCAGACCAGAGATTTAAAACAAGCTGAGAGAAAGTCTGTCATCATAGAATAGGCAGCCAGCCCATGGAATTCCCTCTTTCTGGACACTGATATCAGATATTGCAAGGGCAAAGTCTTCTGATAAATTCAAGTGTTGCCCATACAGCTTTGTAGGCAAGAAGTTCATGGTGTTATGTAAAAAGCAGCATTCTTATGAAACCCCTGAGCTGTGAGTTATTGCATTCTGGGACAAAATTCTGAAGAAATATTGTACATAGACATTAATTTGTTGGCTCCTACTGGAGACAGGATATTGGTCTGATCCAGCACAGTGATTTTTTTGTTCTTAAATATCAGCATATTTCACTTGGCTTTATAATATGCAATATTTTGTCTTCTAGTCCAAAACTCCCAAACAAGATTCTTTTCCCCACAAAATATAAAAACAAGAAGGAAAAAAAAAATCAACTTTGTTTTATTCTTATCGATCCAAGATTACTTTTATTTTGCTCTTCTTTTTCAACATTACATTTGTAAATATGTTATTTGCAGTCAAAGCTAAGATTTGCTTTATTTCATTTAGTCACTTACTCATTTGGACTTGAATTTAAGCAGGTTTGCATAATGACAGTCTGTTGTGCTTCTTAATTTGGGAATTAGGGATCTTGGAGGAACCCTACTGTTTACCAGCTTCAGTAAAATATTAATTTAAAATTCATTCCAAGGGGTTTGGTTTCTGCTCTTCCCTGTGGAGAAGTACACCTCATTTTATGTGGTAAACTGATTCCAATGGCACTCTAAATATGGATAATCCGAATCTCTTGTACCCCACAGACCACACCTCTGCACATGAGACCTCACTGCTGACAGTCCTGAGATCTGTTTGGTGACCGTGACAAAGAAACTACTTTGAGTGAAGGGACTGACAGCTTGGAATTTTCTTCAGCCTTTTTCTAATGGTCAGGGCATTTTTGCAAATCTTGTGTCTATATAAAAAATATTCTCAGTGAATTTCCTATAAAAAGGCAACATTTTGAACTGCATTGATTAAAATTTTCATGTCTTTCTCAGTTTAGCAAGACCTACCATATACCAGTATTCTAGCACTTCCACTTTTGCTTAGAACTGTAACAGCTTAATTCAGGTTTTTCATTCTATTCAATGAAATGAGGACACAATTGTTAATGGTCACTGTCATAGTGCCTGACCTCTTCCTTCTGAACAGGCTTGTGCCACCGGGACTGAGGTGACTGAAGTTCATGAACAATCAGCGTACTGACATGAAGGAATTTTTAGTCATAACTCTGAGATCAGAAAATGGTTTGAATATGGTCTTGAGTCTCAGAACGACATTGGGAAATTAATTGGATGAGCTCATCCTTACCTTACTTTGCAGGAAGTAATTTACAGCAATACCTGCTCCAAATGGGATTGATCTGGTTACGTTTCCATCATTTAGAGAATCATAGAACAGTTTGGATTGGAAGAGACCCTAAAGATTGTGTAGTTCCAACTCCCTGCCATGTCTCAGAAATAAATCCCTTCATTTAGCACTGCTGAATCCCAACCTGATACATTCTCTACATTTCCTTAATATTCAAATCTAGAAGTCAAAGACTGGTTGAGATAGGGCCTACTCTGTATACTGTGAATGCAAGGTACAGGAATACTCCAGTTTTGCTTTAAACACAGGTTTTTCCCACTCTCATTTGAAAAACAAAGGTTTGTTCATCTGTTATTTACACAAATAACAGGTTATGGTATAATGACAAAGACCACCTCCATACGACAGAGAGAACCAATATCAGATAAGCATCATACTTATAACAATCAATTTTAGAACACCAGAGGTATTTCAGAGAAGTCATATTTTGCCAGGAGTTAGTCTCTGTGCGATTATATCTCTTACTTTTAAAAGAAGGGAAAAGCATTAGAAGGAGTATAAACTCCTTCTATAAGTATTTACAAAGTCATGTATAGAGCTGGAAGCTCCCCTTGCCAGTTTTCCAAGGCAGAAGATGCTTTCTAAAGACACCAAGTTGCTGATTACTGTATATTTCAGTATGGGACCAAAATCTGCCTCCGATGGTTTTGGACACCTTGTTACATCCCATTCCAAAATCTGTCAAGCATGTGATGACAGCTGAGGCACAGAGGAATACTTCTCTGGTTCAAGAACAAGAAGGCCCAGAAGGAAAATTTGCTGATTTGCTAAACTCTTTAAGTTTGCAGATACAGCTGTAGGATACTGAGCATGTCGCTGTAAAGAATCACAAATATCAGGACTTTTGTCTCCATGGGTTATTGAGCCAGGCAGCTCCTATCTGAACTGTCCCCATGTAATTTGGGCACTGCCAATAGAGTAATCCTGAGATCTCATGTTGACAGATAGAGCTGCATTTGGATTCATCCAAATCTGAGTTGCCTAAAGGTTTTGATGGAACAACATTTACAGGAGATTTCAAATCAGAACTCTAATGACCTGTGTTTTCTATCATTGAACAGAGACATCTTGCCTCAGAGAAGCAAGAAACACAGTTCTCTGTGTATTTTTATTAGGATAAGTGGTAACAATAAGGGTAACCAGTCCAAGAGAGTTATTTAATATATTCATGCTAGTGTTGCAATTAATATAATTGGTCGGTGAGAAAACATACACAAGGGGAAGATGATTGTATTTTACTTAAATTTTATGGTGGAGATATTCCCCAAAATGTTGTCCCCAGCTTAGTACCAATGAGACAATAGGATGTGTTGTCTTATTTTTGAGCATCAGATACCTAAATACTCTCAGAGCCTTTGTAGACCAACATTACTTTAGCTAAAGCACCTTGTCTTTGATTAAAGCCCATCTGGAAATTCACTAAAATGGTGTCAAGCATTGGGACAGGCTGCCCAGGGCAATGGTGGAGTTACCACCTCTAGAGGGACTTAAAAAATGTGCAGATGTGGCACTTGGGAGCACATTTTATTGGTGGCCTTGGCAGTGTTTGTCAATGTTAGATAAACAGTTGGACTTGATCACCTTACAGGTCTTTTTCTAACCTAAAAAATTCTATGAGTCTATGAAAACAATGTAACAGTGCCCAAAATTAGATCCTGTATGAAAATGTACAGGTGATTTAAGTGACTTTTAAAATCTTTCTGTGTAGGAGCAATTGAAGAGCATGATCTACAGCCAGTCCATTTCAGTCTCCTCTCCACATCCTTCCTACCAGGAAACTGTAGGAATCCTCCTGCAGTGGACCTGGAAATATGCACAAAAGGCAGTGATTTCACTTGGCAAAAACTCAAATCAACACAGTTACAGTGAACAAAACTTTTAACCTTGTCCCCAAGACTCTCTAGAATAGATGTTCTTATGTTGTTTTCTTTCGGGAATAAAATCCTATCTCTCCCCTGAAGGTATCTTTTCTCTCTTTATAGTAGCATAGTTACTGGGATCCAATTTAAAATGTTCAAAACCCCAAATTCCTCAAAAGGCAGTGTGAAACTACACCTCACACATCACTACAAAAATAAGCAAGCTTTGATTTATTTCAGAAGTGGAGTGTTCCTGCACTCTCACTAAAATTTTGTTGTACAGAAGAGGTGTTAGCCTGTCTAAAATACACAGTTATAAAGATTCTGTTTCTTTTCCCAGCTTTGATGTAATCTACACTTTGAGTGTAGAACTACACTCACCCAAAATACCCACCTGTAAGTCAGGCATCCATTCAGAGTCCCTGTGGCTCCCTGGACAATGAGCAGACAGAATGAAAACACAGAGAGGATATTTATTGCGTTTATTACAATAAATATTGATAGACACATGCTCATCAATAAATGCATGTTTATAAATAAATCAAGATTTTAATAAATAAATTCTCATGTAGGTTGGATGTATTTTGTTCTGTCTCTATTTACAGAAGGAGTCTAGATGACCACTTTGGATTTTATTTATAGCTTTAGAGCAGATGGATTTCAATATAATGAACTCCAGGGTTTTTTCAGAAGTGTGCAGTTATTGCATCAGTTTCTCATCTCGTGGGAGCACTTTACACACACTTTAACCAAGCTGGATCACTCCCAAACCCCACTGTATTTCTTGCAGCCTGTCCACTCCTTTAAAATATAAGAACCCTTTTAGACAAACTTGTTTTGTACTTGTTTTGGTTGCTAAAACACATAATTTCCCGGGCCCTGGCTGAACTGTACTGCAGGAGCACTAGGTGGCAATGCTGTTACAGTGAAAACTCCAGCAGCTCCCTAAAGCTCAGCGATGCCAACCACAAGCTCAGAGAGCTGACTCCACTTCTGCAGCGGCTGTAGGACATCGTTTTGATTGTCCCCATGTGCTGGGCACTGCTGAGGCCATACCTGCAATCCTGGGTTCAGTTCTGGGCTCCCCATGACAAGAAAGACATTGAGGGGCTGGAGTGTGTCCAGGGAAGGGAATGGAGCTGGGGAAGGGTCTGGAGCACAGGTCTGATGAGGAGCAGTTGAGGGAGCTGGGAAAGGGGCTCAGCCTGGAGAAAAGGAGGCTTAGGGGGGACCTTTTCACTCTCTACAGCTCCCTAAATGGAGATTGTAGCCAAGTGGGTTGGACAAAAGAAATGCCCCCAAGTTGTGCCAGGGGAAGGTTAAGCTGATTATTAGACAGA
>NC_087476.1:4819365-4869365 GCF_036417665.1 Passer domesticus | reverse complement strand
AACCCACACCACCCACAGCCTGCCCAAGCCTTTGTCCTGCAGGAACCAGCACAGGGACACGGGCACTCTCCAGCTGCACTCAGCAGTTTTCCCAAGCCAGTGGCACGGAGAGCATCTGGAGAGGCATTGGGAAGATACTTTTCCCTTGTATATGGGAAAAAGGAATGAAGCAGATATCTTTTCTTTGGGGTATGGTTTGGATCTTACCCTTCAGCCCAGGAGTCGCAGAAGTTCTGATGTGTCAGTGCTGATATACCTCGATAACAGAGGGCTGGTCCTGGGGGCAGGAGATATTAATACATGTTCATGCAATCTTTAAAGCTGGTTTCCTGTAACAAACCCATTTATTCGTAATATTCTCTTTTCCACCTTGCTTCTCCTAAGCTATTTTTTAAACCTTGCATATACTTAAAACTCTTACAGTTCTTAATATCCTCAAAAATGTGGTGTAGGTGAGAGGCTGGTCTTATAAACTGCTGGTGATACCCTCAATCTTACTGAATCTTTTGGTTTAGATTTTAAAATTCCCCATGTTCTGTGCATGCAGTCATGTCTTTGTTTTCTTGGCATGAATGTTGTAGTGAGGGACATCTTGGAATTGTTTGCGTTCATGGTATGAGCTGGTTTTATGTGGCTACCAACATGACACAAAGTTTGTTAACTTAAATTGAACTAAAAGAATAACTGAGTGGAAAAAACCCCAAAAAACCAAAAAAAACCCCAAAAAACAACAACAAAAAAACTTTCAGTACTTTTTATTTTTCCTGACAAATGTAGATTAGTTTTAGAGTTTTGAATATTTAGCTGATGATGGTAATGACTGGGTCGTGTGAGGACAATTTGGAGAGCATTTTAAATTGCTTATAGACCTTTTGGAACTGAAAATGGGATTAAACAGTACTGACAAAATCTGTACTGATAACTGCTTGTTTACATTTGCTACATGATAAGGGAAGAAAGCTAAGGAGAGACAGATTCTAATGTCTTTATTTTGTAACATACTCTAAACTTGCCAGAATTTCAGCACAGGGCAAAAAATAAACTATAAACTGGAGGATCCTACAAACAGCACCTGCAGATATAAATAATAGACTAATAAAAAGCATAGCATGCTATTAATATTTCATATAAGATCAATCTGTTGACATTCAGGTGCTTATACTTAATAATATACACAAGCACACAAACATCTATATGCTGAAAAACAAAATAAACAGCACTTCTGCAGTGTTGTCACCAGTGTATTATGATGTTTCCTTACACAGGTGCATGACACATACAGGTGAATGTCTTGGAGAAAGGGTGTATGTTTTATTGAATGAATATAAAACACTCATCATATTGTGGCTGTTACAATTAACAAATAAAAGATGGCCTTGCAGAGCGTAAGGATTCATGAAATTATAGACATGTACTTTTGAAAAAATTGTATTTAAAGTGTAAAAACCATCTAGTGACATTGACGGACATTTGCCTCTATCATTCCTGAAAAAAACAAAAACATTGCTTATGAAAAGTATAAAAAAATATTCCAGAATGTTGGTTTTATTAATGAAAAGATGCACAAATATTTTACTCTGATGGTGTAAGGGAGCCTTACATTTCAGCAGGTGCCCAAATAACTAAATCAGAACAAACCACCACACTCCATCCACCCTATTGTTCTCTTCATCTGTACAAAGGGAACCTGCAACCAAAACAGACCCAGCGTCCTCACCACGTGCGTTATTGGGATTTTCATTGTGCTGACAAGACGGGTGGGTTAGAGCATGGCTCTGTTCTCCCTGCTGTCATCTGCACAACCCATCACCACTTGTGCTGGCATTTTGTACCCACGTGTGCTATTTGATGCGGAGACAGGAATAAGAGAGGGAAAATGCTCTCCCCATGTTTGCTCTGACTACCTTTTCCAGTACACAGCCTAACTTTTGTTTGTTCTAGGCTTGGGAAACAAAGCGAAAGCACAATTCTTATGAAGGAGGACCCTGTGTGGAAAATGAACCAGTCAGTTAGAAAGAAAAGGATTGGGTCCTCAGAGTAAACTAATAAAAATGAACTTAGTCTTTTGTCATTCCTCTTTCTCAGGACACTTGAAAATAATCATAGATTAGAATCATAGAATATTTTGTGTTGGAAGAGACCTTTAAAGGCCATCTAGTCCAACCCTTTCCAATCTTTAACTACATAGGTTATATATAGTCTCTTGAGGTGATTTGGGGGTTCAGTACACAGCAGTTTTGGGCCCTTGGTCCGTCATTTAGATGAGGTCAGCTGCACAAAGCATCTCCCTTTCCCATCCATTATTATCTTGTGCTTATTGCAAAACCAAATTTTATTTATTAAAATCAACATGAAGATGACAGATTAGAGACTAAAACTCTGTCATGAATAAAGTAGTAATGGAATAGAGTTGGATGAGATAAAAGCCTTAAAGAAGGGATTGAATGCCTGAATCTTCCCTTGTTTCTTTTCCCCTGCTAATATATCTGTTGCAATATAAATTATAATTCTCACTTTGCCTAAATCTTGTCCTGCCTCTGTTTCCAGACCTCTGTGGCTGTAAGAGCACAACCATCACCATTTACAGTCATCTCCAAAGTAGAACCTCATGGCAACAGATGAAGTCAGATCAGACCACGTACTCACTTCCCTATGGGAATAGACAGCTGTCCTAAAAAGAGTCTTCTTAACACTCACAGGCCCATTTCACATGGTACTCAGAGCACAAAATTACTGTGGCAATCAGCTGGATGATCCCACCAGTTATCTCACTGTCTGCCTGCTCTCCTTTTCCATTTTCTGGCTTTTCCATAGGATGAATGTCATGGATAACAAGTCAGGGTGCAAGGGCCACAGCTTGCACAAGTCCCTTCTTTAGGTACACTGTTGTGTGGCAAAAAGAAATTTGTGGGCAGATTTCTTTGTTGTTCCTGCATGTGGGGCTCTTAATTTGATGAGCTGAAGGGGTCTTATGTGTCCTGGTTCTAGAAGTCAGTCTGTAAAGATTTCCAAAGCCAGCAAAAACTGCTGGGAGTAATAGGGATCTCCAGGCTGAATCACTAGGCTCAGGAAAAACATTTCCACTCCGGTTTTGGGACATTATTTCTGCTTCTTCTGCTGGAATCTTAGCATGCCACCTCTCAAGTACTCTGTTATGACAAGACTGGCTCAACAATTAAGCAAAGATTGACTTTTCCAGCAACACCTACAGTGGCATTGTGTTGACAGGAAAAAAAGCTGGTTGTTGCCACTGCTGTTTAGTTCACCTTAAAACATATCTTGTGGTCTTCATGTTAAGCTGCTTTGCAAAATCACTCTAACACACGATCAGAAGGAAGGAAGGAATACTCTGAAGCTTGTTCTTGACAAGAAACCTAATCCCTCATCTTCCTGTGTGGCTGCCCTTCTCCTTTCTCCTCTCTTTCCAGCAGCCTTCTATGCCTTCTTCTGTTTACCAGTGGTGCAAAGGCCAGGACTTCATACATCTCCTCTCAAGGTGGTGTTTGTGGCAGGAAATTCATGCCTTCAAAAATGCACACAGCTTGTGACAAAGACATATCTTCATCTAGAAAGCACCACACCGCTCTCTGTTGCTGTGTCAATGAATAATTAATAGAGTGAAATAATTATATGCAATAGATTTTACTTCCTTGTAATTTGCTACTTGTTCCCCATGTTTCTGGAAAGCAAATGACCTAGACTTGCTGAGTTCTTTTACTTTTAACCCATACCTGGCTTACCTGGAATTGCTTTGGTTTAGATCATGTTGCTTAGGCATGATATTTTAAAATATTTCAGACTGTAAGCGACTTTCTACTAAATAGTAATAAGAAGTGTTCCAGTAAATTCTGGTTAGGGTAGGAGCAGCTGCAGGGTAACAGGTTTTTGGATTAAAGGAACAATTATTTATCTGGCATAAAGGGTGCACATACTGGCTTAACCTGGCAAGGAGATGAACTTTAATATGACACTGATTTCAGTACAGTCTCACTCGTTATAAAATCTAGAGACTCATTGAAGTAAATAAATATGTAGACAGTGCTACTGTTTTCTTGACACGTATATATATATACACGTGTGTATGTGCATTGTGTGGCAGATGCCAAACAAACAGATCTACTCAGTGTTAACGCTCTTCACAAATGTACCTGACAGACCAGAAGTTGGAAAACGTTGCTTGAAAATATTTACAGGTTTCTGGAAAGAAAAAAAAAAGAAAATCTACCAAAGAAAACCCAAACACGCCAAAACAACACAGACCCAAAATTATTTCAGGCGTGTGGCGCCAGATTTCTGTGTTTGAGCGCAAGAGCTCATTAATTGTAGCTTTGAGCTGTGTAAAAATGTGCATCAGTGCCCTTGATGTGCCTATATTTTGGTGATGCATGAATTGTCTCTATATCTTGTCTAAGAAGTGGACACTAATATCTGCCCTGGAACATAATTAGAAGTCATAAAATACCCTGCTGTACTGAGTCAGGATCTCACCCATCTGGGATTGATACCAAGAGATGTTCTTTTCTGGTGTTGCTGTCAGCACAAATGTTTAAATATACCTTCAAGAGCTGAAATATTTGGAAAGAAATTCTGTTTGCCTTATGTAAGCAAGCAATAGTCTGCATTAATGAAGGTTCATCCTTCAGTCTGTCTCTGTGAGAAGTGGAACAGAGTCACCTTAATTTTAAAAGGGCTGCCTGTGTAAGTTGATAAAGAAAAAGGTGTAGGATCTTGCCTAAAAGGACCTTTTAATTGTCATTCTATTCTATTCTATTCTATTCTATTCTATTCTATTCTATTCTATTCTATTCTATTCTATTCTCATTATAGAATTCAGATTAGAAGATAAATTTTTTTAAGCGCAACAAAGTGAGCTGTTGTAGTTAAAAAAGATTAAGGTGTTCACAGGAAAAAAGAAACTATCAAGGTATTTTAAAAGATACAGTATGCTTCCTTTAAACATGAGTGATGAGCACAGATTAATTCTGCTCTAAGAAGGTCTTCACTTCATCATTCTCACATAAACCATCTGAACTCCTTCTAGTAGTGCATTGAATTATATGATATTTTGTATCACTGTCATATGCAGCTCATTCTTCTTTTTCTCATCTTTCCCCCAGGGAATAATAGTGCATGCAGTGGTAAGGTTTATTTCTTCCACAGAATTTTTTTGTTGTAGTCAGGTTGGAGAAGGCAGGTCAAAGAAAAGTGTTTTGTGCTTGGTGATGAAATGTGTGTTAGTCCTTAAGATTATTTCTTTTTTTTTTCCCTGGGAGTTTGTTCTACTCTCTTGGAACAGTTGAAGAGAAAGTTTTCTCCCTTTCTCTCTCTCATACTAACTTTAAGTTAAAAGCTCAGTTTTGCCTGAGGAGTTATTGATCACGGTCTTGACTGAAAGATTTGGTGATCATTCAGCAGTTTTAGACCCAGGCCAAGTAATTGCCACTCTCAAGAAACAAACAATTGCAGAGCTAACCTGAGATAAACTGGTGTAGCTCAATAGATTTCAATCGTTAATATCAGCTGAGGATTTGACCTAACTTTGGAAGGAATTTATGAGTTCAAAGGTGTGGAAAGCTGTTCTTGCTGGAAATCACTGCACACCCATAGTGTTCTTACATCGTTGTAATCCTAGATACTGTTATGAGAGTTAAATTTAACATTTCTCATTAGAACTAATGTCCTAATATTTTCACAAACTGTGTTTTTTTTAAATTGTGAGTGAGGGTTCAATCTCATTTTTTAATCATACTAGATTGGATCAGGGATTTTTTCAGAGCATGAAATCAAATGATATTAAATAACCATAACAAGATGTTTTGACTGTAATTCTTAATAATTCACTATTCCCACACTGAAATTCCAACACATTTTTCTCAAAACAATAATATTACAGAAAGCCAAACCACACATGCCCTGAGAAAAACCAAACATAACCGGCCACAAGAGAACCACAAGAGAATTGTTCTTCATGGCTGAGTTTGCCAAAACAAAGAAGAGGTTTCCCTCATTTTAATATTTCCTTTTTTTGAAGGTGGCACCTGTGTTGTCAACCCCACTGACCTGTTCTGCTCCGTTCCTGGTCGCTTGTCCCTGCTCAGCTCCACTTCCAAGTACAAGGTGACCATTGCAGAGGTGAAGAGGCGCCTTTCACCACCAGAATGCCTCAACGCCTCCCTCCTCGGAGGTATTTTGAGAAGGTAAGTTGAAGGTGAGGATAACAACTCCTAGACAATTGCTGTAATTTTTTTTTATTTTCAACAAATAGGCTTTATTCTTTTCTCTACTTTGCACTTGAGGTGAACAGAAGGGGATGGATCAGGAGGGAACACTGGAGAATTACCAAGTTTACATTTTTCATCAAACTGATTATTTTGACCTCCTCTGTTCAGTTACTCATCAGACGTGGATAGATGTTGCTTTGACTTGTTTTGAGCAGAAATTCAATGTGTGGAAAATTTCACCAGACCTACAAATCTAAACTCTTGCTAAGAAACAATCTCAAAGCAAATCATTTTACTATAGTTACAGCCCTCCCTCAACAAAACAATAAAACACCGAGGTGTAGGGATGTGGTTTTCTTCCTTTGCCTGCATGTTTTTTTGAGCACAAAAAACCCCCAGAATAAGCTGGTTTTACTTTTCTCGTTGTTAGATATTAGGGGAGAAGGGAATACTTAGGTAAGTTTTACCTCTGACCCTTCACTGACCAGGGCGGACACCAGCAGAGAGCAGGAGCAGAAAGAAGGAAAAGGGCACACTGTGCCTCTCATTGCAAGAGGAAAACCAGGAGGCAACTGTAATCCAGCCAGGCACATCTAAGTCACGGTGTCCCTGAGGCGTCAGCTCAGATGGCATCTGCTGCTCCAACAGCCTTTGATCAAAACTAGCTGGAAAGTCATCGGCTATTTCACTGCTGGCACTGAGGGCCACACTGATCCTCCTGCTCATACTGAAAGTCACTTTAACCAGCCTGAGAAATGCAGGCACTCCAGAGCTGTCTTGACACATCTTGGAGAATAATGACTATAGACCATAAATTGTTTTCAAGGCATAAGTCCCATTCAACTGCCTCTATGGGCATTGGAATCCAAAACCTACATTCACCAAAATTTTGCCCTTTATTTGTTTCATTCTGGAGAAACCTTCAGCTAATTTTCATTTAAATACTTGTGCTGCAGATTTCATCAATACAGTGCAAGCTATTATGTATTCAAGGGCATCGACTTGAACATGGGGGCTCACTTCTCTCCTCTGTTAAAATGCTTGAATGATCCCCACAGGTTTTTGACCCAGACTAAATATCTCCTCTCCCAAATTAACCCTGGGCATGGAGTTTGCAAAAGCCAGGGACTCCTCCCTGTCTGCAGTTTGGATGTGCTAATTCAGTTTTATGAATCAGAGAGAGCAATGGAGGAGATTTGGTCAGGTTGTAACTGAGAGTTTCACAGCTAGGCAATAGGCTCAAGCCCTCTGTATTTGACCAGGAAAGATGTAAAAAAACAAAATCTCATTGATTGTTTGCCTGAGACCTTGAAGGCTTGTTTTTTATCCTGTCAGCAGTCACTGGTTGCCTATTTTCCCAAATAGCTTGCTTTGGGAATAAAGTGTTCTTATGAATAAAAAAAAAATATTTTCAGAAGATATTTCCTGACAAACAGTGTGGCCAAAGTTGTGGTATTTTTTAATGCATAAAAACAATCATCCAAACGGTGATATTCCATGTTTGGTTTCCTCCTCTATCTGAAGGAACTTGAACATGAACCTCAAAGTATTTGGTTAATTATTTTTGTTACTTAGTGATTATTTTTTGTAAGCTGATGGCCCCTCAGTCTTGTCTGGGGTTAATGATGTATGTCTTGTACAAAAAGCAAAGGTGTAGACTTTTATCTAATTAATGGACAGGCAATTCATTTGGGATGGGAGATATCAGGGTTCCAGTCACTGTATTATTCATTGTTTAAGTATTTTAACATTAGTTATTTGCTGTCAGCTGACTACTGCATTTGTTTGAAAGGTACAGGTTAAAATTCCCTCAGGCTGAGGAAGAATTTGAACCTACATCTGCTGCATAGGTGGATTTGTCTGAAATGCCTCAAACACTGAGGTGCCACAGAAAGCAGCTGGGACACACCAGGACCCATTTTGTGAGAACATTGGGATGGAGGTGTTTGGCATAGGGGCACAGACAACCAGTGATGGCTGAGATTTTAGCTTCAGCATTTCCTGTGGCCTTGGCCTTCTTACTTGTGAGTTTTGGGTTTTGTAGACAACAGTTCTAAAAGCCCAGGTCTCTACATATATTATAGAGGGATAGAGCTGGTTTCCACATAGACATCTACATTTAAATAGATATCTGGCTTCCTTTAATAGTCAGACAGGCCAGATGAGTAAAGTTCACTCACTGTGGATATCTGTTTAATCTAATTCTAGAAGGTCCTGTTTCTCTCTAATTTGTCTTTGGAGCCTGGCTTGGCTAAATCAGGTACAAGTGTTTTCACTGTCAATATTTACATTCAGTCACTGTAACCCCAGGTGTCATGCCCAAATCAGGTAACTGGGCTCCACTAGGTGGAAACTGCCTGAAGATCTGATGCCCCCATGACAGACATTAAAACCTCTAACTCTGCCAAAAAGCTGGTGTTAAAGAATCACCTAGATTAAAGAATCACCTAGAGCAGGCAGGAAATTAAGAATACAACTCTGAAATATTTCCCGTGGATGTCACTACTGCAGGCATTACCCCACGTATTTGTCAATGAAGTATGCACAATTTCTAGGCTTATATGGGAGAAAGGTGCAGAATAATGACAAATATCTCTCTTTCCTGCTGTTCTCTCATGACAGAGCAAAATCCAAGAACGGAGGACGCTGCTTGCGAGAAAAATTAGACAGACTTGGACTAAATTTGCCTGCAGGAAGAAGAAAAGCAGCAAATGTCACACTTCTGACTTCCCTGGTAGAAGGTAGGGTCTCTAATATTGCAATATAAAATAACCATAATTAAAATGTTTCATGGCGTGCAACCCTTTTCAGCCATAGGGTTAAATTCCATAATCTGTATTTTGTATAAAGAGACCTGACTTGCCTAAAGCCACAGAAAGAGTGAGTGGCAGAATGGAAGTTTACTCTGAGATATCTTGGCTCCCAGCAAGTGTCTTGGTCCTGCAGTTTCCTCAGCATTGATTTATGCTTACAAATCGATGTTCTGAGTGTTCTTGTGAGAGAGATGAATGTCTTATACTAACTCTGTAAGTAGGTTTGTTTATCCTCCTTTTTTTTTTAACTTATGAATTTCCTGGAGCTGGTCCAAAAATGTGATGATTTTTTTTTGTCTCCCATAAGAAAGCATAATATTTAGACAAGCCTTTTCCCCACACACATAAATGAATGAAATCTCTTTTCAGATAATATCTAGACAGGCTCAGGAGATACTTTCTTGGCCTTTATTTGTTGTTTAAATATCATTCACCAAATACTGCCAGGTTCTTCAAACCTTCAGCTGGGAGATGCAGGTTCAAACCCCTCAGGCAAAGGGAAGAAACTCTACCTGCATCTCTTCTGTTCTGGGTGAATCTACTAAGTACCCAGTTTGTTGTTTGGCTGTGAGTTGCAGCTCTGGGAATTTCAGATCCCTCCTCCTTGATGCTGAGAGAACTCAGCTCATCCTAAAGGTCAATACCTTCTACAATCATAGCCTGAAAGGGCCATACAGATCTAGGCAAGTAGGCTGAGGTCTCAGAACGTATTACCACAGAATTACAGAAGGATTGAGGCTGGAAGACTCCTCTGGTGATCTCTCAGGCCAATCCTCCTGCTCCAAGCAGGGTCAATGAGAAGAGCTTGCTTAGGACTTTGTGAGTTTTTTATTATCTCAAGGGGTGGAGATCCTTCAAGACAGAAATCGTCAACACTGGAGATTTTCAGCATCTGTGACAAGGGACCGAGATTTTCAGGGGTCACTGAGCACAGGGAAGTTCAGTGGGGCTGCTCTGAAATACAGGTGTGTCCATATTCCACCTGCTTGCAAGAGAAAGCTCTCATGGAATTACAGTCTTAGAAAAGGTACCAAGTTAGAGGAGCAAGGGCTGTTCCCACCTTCAGGCATCTCGGGTCAGGGCAGATTAATCACAGCTGGGTTTTATTAGTAAACAGAGCAATGGCTTTAAGCTGAAATCAGGAATTCTTCCCTGTGTGGGTGCTGAGGCCCTGGCACAGGGTGCCCAGAGAAGCTGTGGCTGCCCCTGGATCCCTGGAAGTGTCCAAGGCCAGGCTGGACAGGGCTTGGAGCAATCTGAGATGGTGGAAGCTGTCCCTGCCCATGGCAGGGTGTGGAGCTGGGTTATCTTTAAGATTTCTTCCAATACAGACCACTCCATGGCTCTGGGATTCTATGTGACTAGTTATTCATCCATCAGAGACTGAGAGAGAGGGAGGAACCTGTCTGACAACTGCTGGCCTGGGGCTGATGGCTGAGAACCTTTACTGTAAGTCAGGGTTAGATTCCTTCTTCCTAGGAATGGAGCTGTGCCCACCTCCCTGCCCTTTATTCAAAGCCAGTAGCAAACCTGCTACCAAGCCTATGTTGGTGTTGCTTCTGTTCTTGGACTGCTTTGCTGTGGGTCCTAAAGATAAATCTGATGTGCCTGAGTTCACTTTGGCAGAGACCTTTTTGCCTGGATATGCTAACTGTGAATTTTATCCCATGGAATTTTTGGGAATGGCACCTCCATGTTAACATTCCCACAGAAAACTAAGTGAACCTCATTTCCTGTCTGTGTAACCAATTCTGGGTCAAACTTGGTGGTGCTCATTGAATTCTTGGTGGTATAAGCTGTTCTCACTTTGGACATGCAGATATTCCTTCCAGGTGGAACTGCACAATTTCTTCAAGGAAAACCATCCGTCAATGGTTCCTGCTGCTGGAAGAGGCAGAAATGGAATGACACAGGTTTATTCTGTGGTTCAGAGAATCCAGAGAGACGGCAACAGGAGCTTTTTCTGTTGATAGCCATACAGAAGTTGAAATAATAATAACAATTTTTTTGTTTTATTAAATCTCTAAAATATCACGTACACTCTGTGGACCTCTCACAAGAACCCAGGATTGTGTCATTCTTGACTTCTTTAGATGGTTCTAAATTCATTATTACTGAAGATCCTCACAGTCTTCAATATATTGAGGTTTTAATATCTCTTTAAGGTAAAAGCATGCCCAACCTCTTGAATATCTGTGTGATGTAGGATAAGGCAAAATTATTTGCATTATTATGTTTATTGACCAAAACCAAGTCAAAAATCTCTGGTATGACTCTTCTTCTTTATGACATACTTCTCTTCCTCTAAAATATACTGAAATAATTGAGTTTTGGGGAGTCTGCTAAGCTCAAGGAGGAACTGAAATTTATTTCTAGGCTGTGGCTGTCACATGAAGGTCCAGATTTTATGAAAATTACTCTGTGGCCTCCTGTTTTCTGCAAAGTTTTTTCTCTTTGGAGTTCTGCTCTGCTGTAGGATGCTTAGTGCTGGCTGGATCAGGTTGCATCTTTAGAGACTTTGGTAGGGGCGTCTGCGGCCCAAAATAAGAATTGTTTGACAGATCGGTTCTGTTCTCTTTGTCATGCACATAAATCAGCACAAGGAGCGGGAAGACAGACAGGGAGGGTGAAGTCAGTGTCGCAGGACTCTCCTGAGCAGTTTGGGGACACATCTTTGTGCAACCTGCAGGCGAGGGATGCCCTCTAGTGCCTGGACTAGATGGAGGGAAAGGTCATTTTTGTTACGAGCTCCAAAATGAAAATTCTTACATATTAGCTGTAAAATAATAGCTTCTCAGATAAATACTAGTCTTTCCAAGGCTAAGCTTTACTGCGGGGTCAAAAGAGTCAAAAGCTTCTCCAGTGGGTGCAAGGAAGGATGTGAAAAGAGGGGATGTGTCCCCTTCTGTTTGGATGGGTCACTTACAAAGCATAAATGTGATTGCAGATGCAGGTTAAAGCAGTGCATGAATGATTTTTAACCATCAGATAAAAAAAAAAAAAAAGAAAAAAAAAAGAAAAACTAATAAAAAATTCTAGAGTTTGTTTTTCTGTCAAACCTGATTAAGACACTAAATTTCCTAGACACAGAATTAATGACATTCATCATTTGGGGACCAAAGCTCTTGAGAAAAACAGGTCAGTGGTTTCTTTTTTCATCGTGCTCTCAACTATCACACTTCTCCCCCACCAGCCTTTGTTTAAATATCCTTCCACTTGTTCCTCCTCCCTTCTCACCCTACAAATAGAATAAACTTTCCTTCCACCTCCCGCCTGTCCCTCCTCCCCCCTGAGTAACATTTCTGCTGGGTAGAGCATCCGGAGGAGGCACAGGCGAGGAGAGAGTGGGAGGCTCAGATGCCGAGTGTCCCTCTCCTGGGGACACAGCTCCTGCCTTGGCTGCGCCCAGGAGCAGCTCTCACTCCTGCTGGCCCCGGGGGACCCTCACGCCGCTCCTTGCACCTGCCCACAGAAACCTTCCCAGGTGCTGCTCTCCCCACCGAGGCTTCCCAGAGCTGTCCCCGCCAGTTCTGCTCCAGCACTTGTCCTTTTCCATCACGCAAGGCTCTCAGGTCAATTGTCACGCTGCGGAGGAGAGGCAGCGCTGCCAGGAGATGCAGAGCTGGGTTTAAGGAGAGCCCGAGATTCCCAACATCTGCTCTTTATCCCGGCAGGAGGAAAGAGCTGGGGGTGTCACACACGGGGAAATTGGATTTCAGGTTGAATTTAGATTGGAACAAGGCAAGTAACTATAACAGACAGGGGTTTTAGCTGTTTCTACCTTGATCATGATTCCTGCCGTGAGGTAAATAACAACTAGGCAGAAGATGGGAAATCTAAGGTAAAAGAAAAAAGGTCAGTTCATCCACACTTCCAACATTTACACATTTTCTTCCAAAGTAAATGTTTGTCTGAATTACGCTGTAGAAAAAGAAAGAACATATTCTATGACATTTTGTATAAACTACTTTCCCCCACCAAGTAGATTTAATCCTACTGTACAAATCAAAGGGATATCTATTCACAAAAAAAATGTATATCACAGTACACTTCTAAATATCAAATCATCATTTGGTCCTGGTTTAAAATTACATCTTTGCTCAACAATGAGATAGGAGAAATTGTGCTCTGCAGTGTTCTCAAGTACAAAATTTTTAAATTTTTTGTTTTATTTAGAATTTGTAGTTAGAATTCAGTATGCCTGCTCCTTATCCTATATGCATGTTTATATGAATAAATATAGCATAGCTCTAACATGAATTTTCAGCATATGTGAGCTTTCTATTTCTAGAAAAAATATTTTAAATTTTAATTTAAATTATTTTAATTATTACTTAATTAAAAACAGTAATTACATTTGTAGTTACACTTTTACTAATCCATATCCATGAAGAGATAAGTAATTTTGTTTCTTTTTGCTCAAATGGTTTTATATCACAGTCACAATCCCAGCTCGAGACAGGTTTTATACTTTCGAATAATTTTCTCAGATTATCAGGACAGTTTAGTATAATTTTCTCAGCTCTAGCAAATAATATAAACCATCTTTGTAAATATAAATTTGAATGAGAATTCACATTTTCATTCCCTTTTTTCTAACAGCAAGTGGAAACAGTCACATTTCAGTCACTTAGTTGTTGACCATGTTAAATGAATGCCTGCATTTCAACACAAAAAGCTCTGTTCTCTTGAAGAAACCAAGACTTTTCCAAAGGCTAAATGTTTAAATTCTTTGCTGTCTACATTCCTTGTATTGTTACTGGGACTGACTGGGACTATGATGAAACTGTCTGGAGAACTGCAATTCCACCTGATGACAGCTTCAAAGGGTTTGACTTTTATTTTCTTTCCATGCTGGAATGAAGATAAACCTATAAAGTATTTTAACAGAATTTAGTTGAAAAGGAAAACCTGATGCTCTTCTGCAATAGATTTACTCTGTAAATCTTTATTTAAGGAAGATTAAAAGCGTATCTGAAATAGACATTTGGAAACCACTCTACAGAAATGTAAAAGCTATGGCTTAAATTTGTACCCTTTCTCACCCATGAAGAAGCCTGGGACAGATATTTGAAATACAAAGCAATCAGTCAGCTCTATGCCTGTTCATTCTGATTCTCTGTTATTTTATCACAATTTTAACACATTTTGTTTTCACTGAAAATTATTTTACTTTTCTAGAAGCTCCAAACTAAGTGGAATTTTTTTCTCCTTCCAGCTCAGAGATACTGATTGCTTGTTAATGTCTTCATTCTTTTTAAGAATATGGAAAATCGTGTTTTAAAAATAATCCAAAGAAAGCAGATGATTTTGACAATAATCTTCAATTTTTGCTGTAAAGTTTGTTACAGTTGCAGAGGTTGTAGCTGGCTGGTATCAGCAAACAGATTGCCTGGGAGTGGTGCATGGATTTTGTCAGTACCTGAATAAATTGGGGCAGATAAACACACAGTAAAGCATTTTCTTGTGGAATCAAAAGGTGTTTTTCCATGAAAACTCCAGTGGGAGAAGGGGAGAAAATAATATCTCAAAAGAAGGAGAAGAGAGTTGAAGTAGAGGTCAGTGCATGCAGTTTCTTATTCCTCATACTGTCCCTGGCACAGGACCACTGTTTCCATGGAACTTCTCCTCTTCCTTGGCTTAACCAAGCCTTGCTGAGGATGGGATTCATCTCCCCACCTTCATTGCAGTTGCACCTTCTCATGTCAGATCATAGTAAATAGGGAGAAATCAGCAGTTCTGGGTTTTATGATTTAATTTCATGATTAAATGAAGTTAAGTTTGTAATTAAACATTTTATTGTGTTGCTCAGAACAGCTGTGGAATTTCCATAGCTGGAAACATTTAAGACTGGGCTTGGAAAAGCCTTGAATAACCTCATCTAAGGCAATGCTGTCAGCAGAAGGTGATTTCCTGAGTTCTAATCTAGACTTTCCATAATTCCTCTGATTCCTTTTTGTCTTCTACGCTAGTATAGGATGCTACATGCTTCAAGTGCTACTTTGTCTCCATTGACTTGAAAGTATTAAGTCAGACATCAATATTGACATTTAATCTGATGAATTCCACTGCAGATATTCTCAAAGTGAGGAGCTGCATGTCCTGTATCCCTCTGGACAGCATCAGACTTTTGAACTTCAAAGAGCCAGAGTCCAATGCCGCTTCTCCTGATGGCAATCAAACACACAACTCTGAAAAAAAAAAGAAAAGAAAAAAACCTACAACCCCTGAACTCCAAAACTATTCTGGAGCACATCTCTGTTAGTCATTCATGCAGATGTGCTTCAACACACGCTTCTGGTAGCTGACCTATTTCTTCTTTCTGCAATGAGATGAGAGCAAGTGTCATCTGGAAATGCCTATTTCCCACCAGGCAAAGACTGACTTAGGCACAGCTGTTCACAATCCAGGCAGCTGCTTTTGATCAGATAAATCCCACACCGAGGTTGTCAGAGTCACAGCGTGCAGGTCAGAGTGTTCAGTAAACCCTAAAATTAAATTCTGGATTCTCTGAGCTAGTGAAGAGGGTCCTGTTCTTCCAGAGGCATTTGGCAGTCAGCACAGAGTTAGGTCCTTGTGTTCAGTCTTTGCAGTGAGGTAGGGAGGTGCTCAGTCCAACTGCCTTCTTCATCATTTTCCCTTATTGTTTTGCCTGGTCAGTTTTGTTTGCAATCCTTCTGGAAAGAAAATTATTTATTGAGTTCTCCCTTAGAGTCTGCTCTTCTCTGGTGTGGGACACTTGTAGTGTTGGCTTAACCTCTAAGCAAATGTACTGGAATGTGGGTTATCCCCACGGGTTTTTCCTGGGGTAGAGGGCTCTTCTTCCATTAGACACAGGCAGTGAAGCACCAAAGGCTGACTCAGTTTTTCAAAGTTGTTTATTCCTATTTTCTCCTCTTTTCCATACCTTGAATATTGATGATGAACAGGGCTTGCAAAATTGGGCAGCTGCCCAATACTCACTGGTGGCAAGACAGGGCCAAGTGTCTTGGCCAGTATTTTCTCCTGAGAGGGACATCCTTCCATCTGATGAGAGGAATATCCTTCCTATCTTCTGCCTGGCACCAACTGATGGCTAAACATCAACATTTCAGGCCAGTTGGGCTGAAATGTGTAACTAACCTGAGAATGTCTGTCTACAGAAGTGACTTGCTAATGTTTGGTTTTTTTTTTTTCAAAACTGCGATAAATTCTGTAACAATAATAACAACAATATAATGATGATGATGAGGTGATAATAATAACCCTAAGAAATGACTGACCCATTTTGTTTGACCGCAGGGGAAGCACTGCATTTGGCCAGAGATTTCGGCTACACCTGTGAAACAGAGTTCCCTGCCAAGGCAGTAGGAGAGCACATTGCCAGACAGCACATGGAACAGAAAGAGCAGACAGCGAGGAAAAAGATGATCCTAGCGACGAAGTAAGGAGGGAGGGGAAGCGAAAAAAGAAATCGGTCTGTCACTTCTCCATGTTGGATCTGTGGGCTGGGGGAGGGAGGAGTGGGAGTATGGAGCTGGGATTGTGGTGACTGCTATCACAACAGAGCTCACTGACTGGGGGGGAGCAATCCTCCTCGGAGATGCTGAAAGAGGGACCTTATTTACTGCAGTGGAGGTTTAGTGGTTGTGCTCTCATTGCCTGTGGTTAAGGGGGCACGTACATCTTCCCAGAAGCTTTGGTTTAGATGAGAATGGAGGGTATTAGTACATGGTAAGATCTATGGGATGGAAACTGGCTTTGTCTCCTGTTTGTGTGCGAGCAGGAGATCTGAGCCTTTGCTGAAGTGCTGGTTACTGTTGGATAATTACCATTAGTCTGCTGAGGGAGAGCTGGTTTGCAGGACAGATCCTCTCTGGATGCAAACTGCAAGAGCTCCCCTGAAGTCAAAGGCACTGGAACAATGTACAACAGCAGGGGAGCTTTGCTAAAGACATTAAAGACACAAAGAGGCATCAGACTTCACTCTAAACAAGCCACTCGTCTCCCTGGAGCAGTAACATCATGTTAGGATAACATTTCATCTAGGTTAATTAGCCTTGATGAGGGAAGAATTAGCCTTCATGAGCCATGGGAAACAGGAATAAATAGTCTGTGTGGAGCAGGGCAGACCTGCCCTAGGTGTGTGGTCTGACTGTGTGGGGTAACCTTGAACACGTTTGCAGTCTTGCTGTGCTCACTGCAGCATTATATTTGAGGCTGAAGTAGAGCTGAGACCACAAATCTGAGCTCTGAAATCATCCCCTCTGTGCTAGAAGTGTTTGAAAGCCCTTCCAGGCTGTGATATATTCGACAGGGAGGAATTTCCCTGCACTAGGGGAAAGGGCTGACCAGCAACAGGATTGTCCTGTGTATCCCAATGTCCTTCTGCTTTGGCAAAATTCCTGGCCTTGGTGTCCCTCTTGTATCCAGAGCACTTTGCCCTGGCAGTGATCCAGAGATGAGATGCACTCAAACATCTCATGCTTGTGAATCCCACGAATATGGTCTGTGGTCCTTCCCTGGGGTGATAAAAGCATCACTATGTGGATCAGTGGGAATTTTCTGGATGTGATGAGAGACCTCATATACCACATTCCTAATTCCCCTGTAAATTAAAAGGAATAATGTAAGTGGATTATTATATTATTCTTACTTCTATCCACATTTAAGGGCTCCAGGGGTTTCAGAGGCATGAGGATATACCAGCTGGCCAGAAGATATTCCTGTCTGCAAGCTCCCCATTGCTTTGTAGCCCCTTAACATCCTGCCTCCTAGCTGAGGATTTGTCCCATTCACGGAACACAATTCAACCAAAATGATGCAAATCTTCCTCATTTTTGCCTGGTTCTAGGGAAATCACAAAGCCATGGGTTGTAATAATTGGTGGGTCACTTTTAAGTCCTGTCCCCAAAGGCTGTGCCACTCAGGGCCATTCAAGAATCTCAGTGCCCTTTCCCACCACCCCATATCCACTTTCTCAGTCTCCTTCCCTACTGAGATGAGGTACCATGAGCATGGACTGCCTCCAACCCCCATGAACTTCAGGTTTGTAGGCTGTTATCCAGCACTTGTTAGGAAGAAAATTACTTTTTTCCCCGTCCTATCAGTTAAAAGCACCCGGAAATTACTCAGAGAGGTCTGTCAGTAATAGAAAGGCCACATCCTACTGCAGTCAGAGCTGGTAACAAGGACAGATGGGTCAATGTGTGTGTTACTACTGCCCTCTCCTGCCTGCAAGGAGAACAGGGATTCCCATTCCTGCCCAGGTGTTCAGGAGACACAAGTCCATGACATCACAACATCAGCATGGCATTTCCCAGCCACGCTTCACATGTCTGGTGCAAAGAGCTCTAGGCAATCATCACAACTTTCAAATGCTCACCAGCCATACTGGAGCTCTAGGTTGGCAATTTCAGCAATTCCAAAACTGCTCTCACTCATGGGCTTGTGAGTGCTGACACCAGGAAAAGCAGGGCATTATTATGCTTCTACCAAAACCAACACAGTGGTAAGATCACTCATGGCAAGCTTTGTCTGTGGAAAGAGCTGGAGTGCCACTGCCTGTGTGTGCTGCTGCTGCCCACTGTGGGACAGAGCCAGAAGCCCACAGAAGTGCTCATGTGTCTGTTCCTGAGGAAAAACAAGTGGAAAGGGTAAAATGATTTCCACAGGTGTATTTCCATTATGGATTTAGACATCCAAATTCATTGGCTCAGTTCAGCTGCCCAAACACATGCAGGCACTGCCATTGGAGTTGAACTGGGTTTCTAGTTTGGCCGTGAGCTGCTGCTCCAGGGACACACAGTTCTCTTTTTGTTACTGTGTTGTATCTGCCATAGCCATGGATGTCTTGGGTATTACAAATCTGCATGTGGGTAAGGAAACAGAGCCCTAAATGTCCACATTGATGAAGGCTCCAGTGTCCAGTAGGAGCTCCCAGGCCTCCTTGACATCAAGGGCATCCAGACCTTGTAAGCAAGCAATCCACCCACCCTGAGAGGAAACAGTTCAGCTGCCATGCACAGAACTGTGGCCCATGGGCCAGTGAAAGCTAAAAAATGATACTTTAGATGCCAAAAGCCAACACATGGAAGCCACTGAGCTTAACTGACTCTTTTCTTTGCCCTGCTCAGCCCTACCTGGTCTGAGACCATGCTGATAGAAATACAGAGAACAAAAACAGGACCATTGTCCATCATGGAACAAATCACATTCATTCTGTGAAGTTTAAACTGTTTCATCTCCTGAAGCTACCTCATGGAAATGGTCTCTTCCATTTGCAAACTCAGCACCTGCCTGGGACAGTACAAATTGATGCAACAGGATGGTACCATGGTCTGTTCTAACAGTTTTATGGACTAGACAATGAAGAATGAGTGCTCTACTTAATAATTGTCATGGGAAGAGATGATTGGGCTGTGTAGGCACTGTTCACTGATGAACACAAGTATCAGCAATGGCAGGATGGGAATGAAACAGGCTGAAAAAGAGCTGAAAGGGTCAGAAAAGCATAAGCAATGAAACAAACCAGTCTTTTACTATTCTCTTCCTTTCTACTCACCTCCTTTCACTGATTGTCTGGGCAAGTAAATGGTTTTCTGGATGGACCAAAATGCTCCAAAAAAAGAATGAATTGTCAGTATTTTGGCCAAAGAGTGTTGCTATTGGCCTATCAACCCTAGAAATGTAAAAAAAGGTCTCAGGATATGCATTCAATTCACATAGAAATAGAAAAAAACATAGTGGGACCTGGTTTTATAGGGTCAATTTTATGGGTCAATTTTCCTTGCAGAGGCATGGGAGAGCCTAAGAGGCTTTACTGCAGGGGACAGAACCTGACCAGTTTGCAGCTTGGACAGTTGTAGCACTGCTGAAGGCTGTGTCAACTATTCCAGTTGCTGGAAAGATGCAGCATCCTATGGGAAGCATCCCACTGTTTCCCAGCACAAGGTTTTCCTTATGAGAGACAGATTACACACAAAGACCAAATCAGAATACTGTGAATAATAATTTTATTGTGGAATTGATTTCAGCCAGCACAGACTACTCAGCATCTGGCTCATGACACTTCTCTGATATCTGGTCCTTGGATACCTGGCAACTCTGCCACACTCAGAATAAATCAGATTCATGGGTAATGTTTGCCCCACTCTTGTACTCAACACCAGACATTTGCTCTGGCCACTGGTAGGGATCATGGCCTGCCTGGGCTCTTGTTTTGACTCAGTTCAGAATTTTTTCTCTTTTTCTGTTCATATAGTGGATCATCTGACAATGTATCATAAATCATTAGATGTCTCCTATGCAGAGTGACCATGACTATTTTTATTAATCTGTGCTCCTCTAGGATAGCACAACCATCTTCCTTTGCTTTTTCAAAATCACTGTCCAACTTAGCAAAAAACTGCCAACCCCTCTCCCTGTCACTACCCCAGGTGATATTTTACTGGTAGTGGAGGCTCTGAGACACCACTTTGCCTAGAAATCCCCTTGAAAAAAAAAAAGTAGGTTACTGCCTTTTGCAGGTTTTCATGTATAATAAAAAAGTTTTTTTTCTTTTCTTTCAATCTGCCAACATTCAGTAAAGACTTTTGACACGTGAAGATAGAAGGGAACTTAATTGCACACTTGGTTCTGACACTTTCCTTTGTTAAAATGAAAGAACTTTTAAGATTAACTTTTTCAACAGGTAGAAAGTAGAGGTTGGAGGAAGGAGAGAGGAGCAGTGCTGACAGGGCCGACTGGGGATAGTGGATTGTTTAGAAGCCAGAATGACTGACTGTTTTCAGTTGTTGAAAGGAACTGTTTTTCCTCTAAGGACCTGATTCATTAAAACTGTATGCTGCATTTACATACATTTCTGCTGAATACCTCTCTTTGCCTGAAAGGCTGGGGTGATGCTGTCTTTTCAAGCAGTCGGTGTCTAGGTCCATGCAGATGATGAACATTTAGAGAAATCAGGCTTGGATGGGGTCCAGCAGCACAGCAGGAAATTGGTTTCTGCATCTCCTCTTAGTCAAGAGAGAGCTATCCAAGATCTCTGTTCCCAGCTTGTATCACTGTCATAAAGTGAAGGGTAAAACCAGCTTAAGCACAGCTTGGCACAGTTTTCTTGCTTATAGCTCCACGGTGAAGGACCTTCTAAAGAAAAACAAGCTGAGTTTACCACTTTTTCCATTATACCCATGTCCCAAAAGACAGCACTTACAAGGTGATAATGAAGAATCCAAACTTTGTCTAGGACCAGGTGTGCAATGAGTCTCCTAAAAGGGACCGTGGACCAACAGAGATGCTCTGTAGTATTAGAAACTGCCCCTAGGCACAGTGGTTGCATCTATGCTACCAAGGTAAACCACACACACTGTGAGTCATCAGATTGCACTTGTCCAAGTTACTAAAATGTTAGAATGGCTCATTGAATTGTCCCAAATATCTTTTGGGCACGTCCTGAGAGACAGGGTTTATTCTCAGGAAGCCACGGGACTTAGGAGACCAGAGGGGTATAATTTTATTGGTGTTATCAGATGGTGCCAAATGGTCTGCAGGTGTGAGGGTGACCCTTGTCACTCTACACTGCACTGGGTGACACAGTTACCAGGCTACACGTGGTCACTGTGACCAGTACCAGGTTAATCCAACAAAGATCAAAGCTCCAGCTGAGTGTCCTCATCATCTGGATGTGATCATTCCCTCCTGATCTCCCATTAGTGCCTTTATTTCCAATACAGGCAATGGAGAACTCATGCTAATTTGGACAGGTCCCTTTTCCTTTTTTCAATTAACTGAATCATAAACCAAGTGAAAGTAAGTGATGTCTGTTCATTCATGGTCCAGATAATGGTCTTCTGAGTACACGAGCTAAATGGAACTGATTTGGTTTCTTTTTTTAAAGGTTTGTTGGTAGAACATTCCTAGGCTAATTTACAAACAACAAGACAACAACACAAGAACAAAAGGCCTTATTGTTGGGTGTTTCCTATTGCTAGATTCATATAGAGGAATTCCAGGAATAAATTAAACCTCCAGGTGCTGAGGCATCCTGAGAAGTCTCAGGGAAGATTGAGTGGGCGAGGGAAAACAGTGAGACCACTTATCCTTTACACAGAAGACAGGCTACAATGCTGGAGGGAGACCAGAGCAGACAGACCCTGAATTCTCACTATGAGGGGTCCTTTCTTCACAACCCCTTTGTCCTAAGGGTCAGGAGTCAAGAAGGCAAGTCCAAAATATCCAGGACTTCAACTTGCAGAAAAAGCAGTGCCCACAATTTACACATGCCCATGTACAAGTATTGGTGTATTTACACAAACTAAATAATAGAGTAATTTACACATTTCAGGCATATTCTAATGCTAGTTCAGCATTTCCTTTAACCATAAGCCTTGCTGCCAATGTAGGTGAGCTAAGCTAGACTTAACACTGCCAGAAGGGTCCTATTCAGGGATTTTAAAATCACATTTTAAAATGTTAGCATTAATATGGTTTCACAGGGAAAATCTTCCTATTCAAGAGATTCTGTATGTTGTTGGTTCTGAGAATTTGGGGCAGGTAAACCAGAGATGGATTTGTTTGTCTTTAATTTCTGTAACAACACTTCTGCCAAGCAATTCTGTTATGAATGAGATCATTCAGGATGTGGTGGGAATGTTTTGGGAATCAGCCTTATGGGGAAAATTACCAGACCTGTTTTATTGAAGGAGCTCCATTTTCCTTTTAGACAAATATGTAAAGAATTCCAGGATCTTCTAAGTCAAGACAGATCACCCCTCGGATCCTCCAGACCGACTCCAATATTAGACCTCGACATCCAGAGACATTTAACACATTTCAGGTATGATTTTGAAAGAGGAAACTAAAAATCCATACTTTTGATTTAGACTGCATATGATGTTTTAATGGTATTTGTTCCCTTACCTAAAAGACATGCAAATAATTAATTAGCATCCATAATCCCTGTTAGCTGTGCTTATTAAAAATGCAGGTTTGCCCAGCAATGTAGTTCAAGTTGGCTGCATTCAACCTGCTTCTAGGACCACAATCTGAGTTTGAATAAGATATTTTATGCATCTACTGGTCAAACTTCCCCATCTGGACAGAAAGTTTTCTTGCTTTAAATGTGAGCCAAATCACAGCTTACAAGTGCATGGCCCAGAAGCATAGAAACAAATTCTGAACCAATATAAATTAATCAACAGAGAAATAATAGGATGAAGTGGTTGCATCCTTTCCAATTAAATAAATAGTTCCAGAAAGTCCTCTATGGTACTGAGATCATTTAACAATGTCTTACCAGGACCATTTCATTAACCCTTTGGCTTCCAAAGCAGGCTGACCTTCAAATACGTTACCTACTAAAACAATTTTACTGCACTAATTTCTGAACAATGCACTGGAAATTCTGGGAAAATGAAATCTGACTCACACTAAAAAGCCAGACTGATGATATATTTAGACTCAGTTCTTGAGCAATATATAATGTACTGGTTTAAACAGTCTTAGAAACTGTTTTGAAGACAAAGACCCATGGTACATGCATATCAAGTCCAAACTTCATTAGAATTTTATCCTAATTGTGTATAAAAGTGTATAGATGTTTTGGGGTCAGAAAGATTTATTATCTCAGAAGATGCTGTGCAATTTCACCTTTTTGCTTTAGGTGATGTGTCAGATACAGCCAGGAGTGACGTGGCATCTTCCAGAGGGCCACTTTGAAATAGTGGGGTTATCTAAGATATCTGTCAAAGATAAGTTGGATGAAACATCCTGGAGGTGCTCCTGTCTTTGCTCAGGCCACAGAGGACAATGCATGACTTGCTGAGCCTACAGATTGTTAATTTGTTCCATCCACTAGCCAATATATGAAAAAAATATCTGAAGAACTGTCCCAGAGAGTTGTTTACAAATCATAATGTTCAGCAAGTTTCATAGCCCTGTAAAGGCTTAGAATTGTGCTATATATTCTTTAGCACAACCAGCTGAGCCACTCTTCTTTCACGGGTTGGACAAACAACTTCCATGTCCCAGTGTCCCAACATCTGTTAGTTATTAACATTCTGATAGGTGCTGTGATAAATAATTTTTAGTCTCTCAGACTTTGAGTGGAATCCCAAAAATACACACCATTCCACTTCTTCCATACACCTGTTGAGGTGTGGAGAGGCAAGGGTAATTCCCCGTCCACAAATGCACGCATTCCCGACATTCCTGTTTATTCTTACACACACCTGTGTGCATCCTTCCTATGTAAGAGCACACTGGACCACCCCACTCCTTTCTCAAGCAGTGCTGTGCATGTGCACACACAGAGCACCCAGGTGTGTGTGTATTTTCCATAAGACACACTCCAAAACACCCAACCACATGTGCACATCAAGAGAAACATCCTTATTTATGCAGAATGCTCATAGAGGGATTTTAATCAGCTACCTAAGCTTGTGGAAAAAGAGATAATTCCCTATTGCATGTGCACAGAGGAAATGTGATACGAGGTGGCTAATCCCCAAGGATTCCTGTGTTTAGAGTAGAAATAGCAGTCAGGATAAAATGCTGAAGGCTTCAGCTACAAAACTGTCAACTGGTACAGCTCCCATCCTTCCTTCTCTGATGCACATCAGTAGTTGGAGGGGAAAGCTCCTGCAGGCAGCTCTGGATCAGTCAGCACTTTCTTTCATGCCTGCTGCAGAGCTTAAGTGTTGGACTGAAGATGGGCACGTGGAGGAACACAGGCCTTGATCCTACTCAGGGTGTTTCCTGGCCTTAAGTCAGAGTCTTCTCTGATTGTGCTCAGGGAATGAGGAGTGCTGCCAGTCCCAGAGGTGGAGCTGAGACCATATTTCCTTTCCAGCTAGTGTAGAGATGCTGTGGTCGGATCAGCTTCTGACCAGGATTTCTGACTCTGTTCAGATGCCTGTAGGAGCCTCCACTGCAGCCAGCTGTACATCTTTTTCCTCAGTGTTCAGGAATCTCACCTGTATAGCTTGAGAAATCTGAATTAAACCGGTCTAACATAGATATCTACATCAGTGTAACTAGAATTTCTCTCTAAACTCCATTGGCTGAACAGTCTGGTTGGGTCTCCATCAGAATGGGAGATTAGCCAACCAGTACACACTAGACACTGTGGACAGCTAAATATAATGTAGGCAAAAACATCATTATTCCCATCCCCTAAATTCATCAGTCTTCACAGTCAGATCATCTCAACACCAACTACCACTACTTGTCTTCTTGAGATTAAATGTCACAGAATCATAGAATGGATTGGGTGGAAGGAACCTTAAATCTCATCTTGTTCCAAGCCCCTGCCATGGGGCAGTTAGAGAGTCTTTAATGTCCCTTCCAACCCAAACCACTCCATGTTTCTCTGATATGATGAAATCTTCAGAAATCTGAAGAGAATTTTTATGGTCATAAAAAAGAAGAATCACACAAATGTCTATTATTAAAATAATTTCTAAGATATTGAAAGACTTTTTGCAGAGCTATAACATCAGATATCTACCGTAGAATTGGATCCAGCCTCTACTACATTGGGGTGAGAGGGAGTTTTCTTTAGGAATAAATTCCCCTACAGCTGTTCAGTAGAGTTGTGTACTCCACTTTCTTGTGATGTTACCAGTTCTGTGTTAGTTATTAAGACACATCCTGTTTCACATGCATCTGCCACTCAGATCAGCATCCAATTGGACCAAATATCCAAATAAATAAGAGACCAATTAAAAAATATATATATATTTTAGATAATATTTCTCTCCTGTTGGAGAGAGCACATACCTTCTTCTCTCTTCCATTTCATTGTCATAGCTGAGATTCAGCCAGGAACCTGAAAGCTTAACTGATATTTCTTCATGTCTTTGTCTTCTTAACCTGCCCTTACATCAGAACAGTTTTGTTGCTTTTTATTTTTTAATTTTTTTTAAATAGAATTCTTTTCTTGGTTTCCCAGAATCTTGTGTAAACTAGAGTTAGCAGAAAACCCATCAAAAATAACCCACATTCTGTGTTGCAATACCAAAGCCATAACACATAAACCTTTCAAATAGAAGATTTTCTGATATTATGCTCACAAGATCTGTGTCTGTGTCTTGGTTTATACATACAGACTCCCTGACCTCATCAAACACCCTCCTAGCCTCACTTTCTTCACATGTAAAGTTGGGTATAGATACGTCTTCTACATTTGCTTTTGGGACACTTGTGTCTCTAAGAATCTGTGGTGTCTGGAAATTTCAGATATCCTGCTAATGCCATCCATCATATAGGGAAAGGAGATTATCCATTGATTACTGCAGTTGTATTTGATCCTTTAACTTCAAGGCTACATTTAATCAAGATGCAAAATCACACCCAGATCTTCTATTTTATGGATAAAGACAGCAAACCAGCAAAGGGAAAACTACTTTCTTGTAAGTGACACTCCTTTCACTGCAGAAACCTTATAAAAACAGACACAAAAAGTAATAGGTTCAGAATACTAAAGTTAGGTAATGAAAGCAATCAGCATCCTCATGGATTATTCTGTGTTCTGTCGAGCCATCCAGCTGATATGAAGCGCCCTTCCTGTGAAACTGTTTGAGACAAGAGTTTTGTCGCTTCGCTGCTCGCTGAGCCTGGAGCTGTCAGCCTCCTGCCAGTGCCTGGCATCACGCTGACGAGGTGACACCAAAAGTGACAGACAAGAAACCAGAAGCTCAGACTTTGGGAGCAGTGAGAAAGTAACATCCTTCTTTCCAAAGGGGAAAACGGAGCACTGAAACAGGTTTTGAAGCTCAGTGTGTTCTTTAAACTGTAACAAGAAGCCAAGCCCAAAGACTTACTTGTGGGTTGTCTTCAAAGATGTGCTCACCCCCTTCTGTACATTGTTCTCTCTTATTTTTTTTACACTTCTTTTCTTATCAGGAGGTAGAGCGGCTTCTGTTGTAATTCCAGTGATCTCAGTTCACAGCAGCAGCCTCCTGTTTGGATGCAGGGACTGGAAGAATCCTGGTGCACAATGAAGTTTATGGTGAAACACCTTTGGTGCCCTCTAGAGTTCCCTGATTTCCAGGAGCTCCCTCAATCTTTGGAGTTTGTTAACTGAGAGGAGCAACATTAGTGCCTAGCACTGAGGCACTAGATCAACAAATTGTTTAGGTTTTTTTTATTTTTCTTTTTTTAATTTTATTTTTACTTCTTTTCCTTTTCTCTTTATTTACTGTTAGAGTGCCTTCTTCTGGGATCATTCCCTCACATCCTTTCAAAGGGATTCCTTCTTTGATCTTTCCATAGTAAGGCCTCAATCTCCTGATGAACTAAATCCTTTCTAATTTCTAATATTTCATAGGTTTTTGTCATGCGTTGTATCTTACCATATTCCTTTAAAATGACAATTTACAGAGTCAAAAAAACAGACAAAAATCTGTTTTCTTTTTTTTATCTGATTCATTAAAAACTAGGTTCCATAATCATGGGGAAAGAAATATACATACATTCATCAAAAAAGAAAAAAAAAATCTTTGGGGGTGCTTATATTTTCAGCACAGCACTTAAGATTTCTTAAAGCATTTTAAGGCTTGTGTTTCCCAAAAGAAAAAGGAATGTCCTCCCCTTCTTTCCAAATTAAAAGGCTACAAAATTTATTGCATTTTGTCACGAGCATGTTTATAAACATTATTCTTGGTCCTTCTCATTTAAGGAGGGCAATAGGTCTTCTTAGCTACTTTTCCTCACTGGAAAAATATATGGATGGTAGTAAATTGAATGAACCTCATCTGTTTCTTTGCCTTCCCATGAAATAAAGATGAACCACTAAACGTTTAAACTTTGGTCTACTGTTCAGAAACACTCCATAATTTTTGGAAGCTTCAGGTCTGTTGCCTGTGCAATTCTTCTTAGTGTGGAAGTCCCAAAGTCTGAAATTTACAGATCCAAAATAGATTATCTTCAATTTGGGGCATCAGTTCTAACATTCTCCTCCTATTTTCTCCTTGGCTTTTACACCTGGTAGAAGGAGGTCATCTGCTTGGGAGGACACGTCCTTAATACACTATGAACAGAAGGAAAACATGAGGGCCTAGTTTGAAGGCAACTTCTGTACTCTTTGGTACTCTGAGCCTATAGACTTCTTATCCCTGTAATATACACTGCCCATGTTCTGATTTTTGACTACGAGTCTAACTTTTGTCATGGTTAGACCTTCTGAGCTTATGTAGTGAGGTAATCACCATTTAACTTTCTAGGCAACCTTCACAAGAAAGACCTTGAAATCAACAGAATCACCTCAAAGTCAATATTCTCACCTCTATATTCAGATTTTACTTGTGTCAGTGAAGAGATACAAATGTTTTACCATTTCCTTTACAACCACTAAATATCATATCATATCTTACCATCTGCCATCAGCTCTGTGCTGTTGAATTTGGATAATCATGGAGTTTTCACAGTCAAATTCTGAGAAAATCTGACCAATAAGTTCAAGGTTGCTTTGTCTTCATCATTATTGTTTTAAAGGGATTATTTATTTTAAATGAGGATGTAAACATTCAGTACAGATGGCCTCTTCCCTGCTCCCCCCCTCACTGAGAGGGAAGCTGTTTCTTTTGCTTCATGTCAGAGCTTCACCAGCCTGGGGTATGGAGGAGTCCTTGAGGTGGTTGCCAAATGAGACTCCAAGCCTTCAGGCACACTTGGATCTTTCCACTTTTAAGTGAGGCCATCATTAAAACATGAGCAGACATAATTGCATCATAGCATTGGGCAGAATTACAGGCAGGTCTGGATATCCTTAAGCACCAGGCTTTGTAATGTGTTGGCCTGATATTCATTGCCTTTTTCTGCACCTCTCCAACATCAGAATCATAGATTTCAGCCTTGCCTCTCAGAACAATAAAATTGGTTTATAGGAGCTGTAGTGGGATGCACTACAAAGCTGAGAATACCCAGAAGACTCCATTATGAAACCACCATGTTTAATTTTAGGTTTATAAACCCAAATGAAAGTATGATAATGAAAGCAACTCCTTTCATAGGTGTGGAGCATACCAAAAATGAACCAATTTCAGTATGAGCTCAATTAGCCTGGAAAATCAGGCAGCTAAATTTGACTTTCAGGAAACACATTTGAATGCTCTGCCATTAGTCTTCTGTCTGTTATGTCTGATTTAAATGTAAAATCAGATTTTCTCCCAAACTTGAAACTTACTTTCATCAGCAAAGGGAAATTATCCAACTTTCTTGAATTTTTCAAAGACTTTAACTTGCAGAGAAGTAAGGACCACCAAAATTAGAGCAAGGGGAATTACTGATAGAAATGTAAGATAAAGTAGAAGATAATATCTCTCGGCCTTTTTATGCTCATTACCTAAAGTGAGCCTAATAAAATACACCCTCATAGGAGCTTGGCAAGAAGGGCTGGTTGGAAATTTTCTATAAAATTATTTCTCTTAATAAGCTTCATGGGAAAATTAAAAGGCTCTGCATATCCCCATTTGTGGAGAAGAGTCTATTCATCAGGAACTGAAAGTAGAGTTACCACAAGACTCTGCAGCATCATTTCACTAAAAAAATTGGCTTTTTAATAGGAAACACAAGGCTATGTTGGTGAGAGCTGCCATATTTAATAATTACTGGTAACTAGAAGGCTAAACTGTAAAGGAAATAGACCCCTTACTCACTCCAAAGCATTCTTTTCCTATGAGCATTAGTTTTTAAACCAGAAGTTTCAGATTCTGCTCTGGATAAAATTGCAATATCTTGGTGGTTTTATGTAAGCTGGATGTCTGAGTTTCTCTTGTAGTCAATGAAGATCTAGGGCAAGATATATCTAAGCCTTTTAAGGTGCTATTAGGCATTCCATCCACCCACTGCTGCTTTAAAAGGGTCCTGGTCCCCTCTAACCCCTCTGTATTATTTCCTATTCACATGACATAGATGTCTGGGTGCCCCAGAACGTCTAAAGAGCACCCAAATCACATTTTATATTTAGGATGGAGCCCCTAGTGTAGCCAGGAGAATGGTGCAGCTAACCATAAAGGAGACACATCCATTTAAGGTGCTAATTCATTCTCCAGAGTTCTGTGACTGTATTGAACAAAGCCCCAGGACTCAATTCATTTGTGTAAACAATTTGAGATACACAAGTTTAACCTTCCCAGCACTAAAACATCTTGAAGCAGGCTGGGCTTCAGTCCTATATCATATCCATCAAATCCGTGCAGGTGTTCCAAATGTCACAGGACATATCAAATCTCTGTAGACTCTTGCAGACAGGAAACTCCATTAAGGCCCCTTTGGTGGCAACAGGAGTTTGGCACTGTTGATGTTAACGCCTACAAGTTGGCACCTACACTTATATACCTTAATATTAGACTTTGTCCCATTCTGGTATTTTCTACAATCTTGTTCAGCATTTCAGAACTTTAAAGTTTGTTCTACCCCTAGAGATCATTTCTGAGACAATCCCTCTAAGTTTTGAAGGTAGTATTCCCACTTTACTTCTCAGGTCTATTGAGCTGTCAAATGAACACAGTTCATTCCTTTTGTTCCCAAATTGAAAGTTTCAAAAATTGTAGGCCAGAAAGTTTCTTTTCCATTTAATCCTGTATTAAACTTACTGTTTACTTGACGTTCTCAGCCTCTACAATGCCCTGAAATTAGATTGTAGCCAGGTGAGGGTTGGTCCTTCTTGCCAGGTAACAAGTGATAGGACACGAGGAAACAACCTCAAGTTGAGCCAGGAGAGGTGTAGATTGGGTATTAGGAAAAACTTAACTGAAAGGGTGGTCAGATACTGGAACAGGCTGCCCGGGGGAATGGTGGGTTCAGCATCCCTGAAAGCATTCAATAATCACGTGGATGTGGCTTTTGGGGACATGGTTTAGTGGTGGGCTTGGCAGTGCTGGGAGAATGGTTGGACCTGATGATCTGGTGGTATTTTGCAAACTAAATGATTCTATGATTTTATGGTTTGCATCTACTGGAAATGAATGAATGAATGAATGAATGAATGAATGAATGAATGAATGAATGAATGAATGAATGAATGCAGATATTTCCAGCTTCTATGATACATACACTAGTTTCTTTTATTTGCAAGACCATAAAGATTTTTATGTGTCTCAGTATAGTCAGTTCCCCAAATCAGGACCCAGACGATCACACAAGCAGTGTAAAAATAATGCAATAACATAACTAGTAATGATACCTTTTATTTCCTTTTTCTTGCAAAACTTTTCTTGCAAAAAAAATTCCTTTTTGTTCCTTGTTTCTGCAAACTCCATCACATTTTTGTTTCTCTGGAATTCTGAAGACCAGAAATTATTATAAAATGTGACATAAAATCATTAAATCACCTGACTCTTAAAGTGACTTGAAAGGGCTTAAAATACTCATATATGCTACTGCTGATCTAATTTTTACAACTGTTTAAAACATGACTTACAATGATGATGATTTTTATATTTCTGGTATACCAGGCATACCTAAAAAGAAAATAAAATTAAACGGAGGTATGTTTATCTCTTTGCAATTTTCAATTATAAAGATTGACATATCGATACAAGTTCAAACTTAAAGCATCCAAACTTTATGTGGTATTATTAATTGATGTCTGCAAAATATTTCTTGTAAATATTTAATTATAATTTTCCTCGCATTACTAACTGGGACTAAATATAAATTCCTGCTTTGAAAAGTGCCTGGAGACTGATGGATAAATGTTCTAAATACTAGTTATTTGTAAATAGCCTTTTGGAGACCTTTTATAAAAGACTATGCCACTCCCAATCTGAAATGAAGACATATTTCCATATTGAGCACTCATTTTGGTTAGAATTCACACATTTTTTTTGTCTTCCCTAGCATACCAGCTTTCCTCTCAAATAGGTTTCCCATGTCTAGAAGACAGAAATATATAAAAAATAGATTGAAGCCTTTTCCATGGGTTTTTTTGATACTTACAACAACAACTGTCCATGTCCTGTAAAACCTCTTTCCCCTTAGTCCCTATATTTACACTTTTTTTTCTAAAAAGCCTGGAAAGACTGAGAAGCCAAAGTGCAGAGAAAACAGATCATTTAAGTGAAAAAGATTCATATTTCTAAACCTCACATGGGTCTCTGCACCAGATCAGGATTTACTGATCAAGACAGCCAGAGAGTCACTGTAGTGACAAAATCTTAACCAACAGGGAATGGGAAACAATTATTATTTCCTTGTCAGAATCACTGTGATGTGGGCTTTCTTTTCCTCTCACCCAAACCAATATAAAGTATTGATTTCTCAAAAATACCCACAAACCCAAAAATTAGCTTCTGTTCCTTTCATCTTCTTTCTTCTCTGAGTGGGATTAAAATAACTGAAATAACTTTTGAAAATTTCAGTGGCATATCAATCTTTGAAATAATCTTTAATTTGTGTTTCTAAACAAAAACAAAAATCTGAATGATTAGGGCAGGTCTTTTTGTTTTCACATACCACTTATCAAAATAAATAATTATAACAAGGAGAACAACCTGGTTGCCCATAAAAAATTTAGGATTTTTTGCCCTTTCATGATCATCTTATACTGCACACTTAATATTTAGGCAAATGGCACCAAAGTCAATTGCCTAAAAACCAATTTCTAGTGGCCCATCTCATATCCTGTGGTAGTTGGGACATCCTGCTGGTTTGCATCCAGCTCTGGAGTCCCCAGCACAGGAAAGACGTGGAGCTGTTGGAGCAAGTCCAGAGGAGTCCGTGAAGATGGACTGGAGGGCTGGAGCAGTTCTGGTACAAGGAAAGGCTGAGAGGATTGGGACTGTTTCAGAGAAGAAAAGGCTCTGGAGAGGCCTTAGAGCCCCTTTCAGTACCCTAACAGGCTCCATGATAGCTGGAGAGGGACTTTGGATAAGGGCACAGAATGACAGGAAAAAGAGGAATGGCTTTTCACTGACAAAGGGCAGAGTTAGATGGGATATTGGGAAGAAATTCCTCACTTTGGGGATGGAGAGGCCCTTTCTAAGAGAAGCTGTGGCTGCCCCTGGATCTCTGGAAGTGTCCAAGGCCAGGTTGGACAGGGCTGGGAGCAATCTGGGACAGTGGAAGATGTCCTTGCCCATGGCAGAGGGATGAAATTAGATGATCTTTAAGGTCCCTTCCAACCCAGACTATTCTGAGATTCTATGATCTTCACCGAGATGCTATCCAAGAGATGAGACTTGTGGAAAACTTGCACACTTCTGGATCTACAGATGACAGCCAGGAACAATGACAATAAAAATTCAGTGTTCATAAAACCCCCTTATTTAGATGTTTAGATGAAAGATGCAACAGGGCAAATCATGCACAGTAAATTCAACACTACCAGGGAAGCATTGTTAGAACTGTGTTATTTTTGCCACTAATTGGTTAGAATTGTTCATTAATTCAGCCTGGCTAAACCAGCTCTAGTGAAACATTTTCTGTTCATCACTTGAGCATGGGTACTGGCCATGGGTATTGGCCATGGGTATTGGCCAGCGTCTGTTCCCAACAGGAAATTCAGATCTCAACCTGTTGGATGGTCCATGTGTTTAGCATCAGGGATATGATCAAATCATGCCAGTTGTGCTGAGGGTTGGAGATGGTATCCTTGGCTTCGCTGAATTTCCTAGCACAGATGCAGTCATATCTTCATTTAGAATAACCAGGTCATGTTTAAGAGCTATAAAATCACAGAATCATTAAGGTTGGAAAAGATCTTTGAGATCATCAAATTAACTAAGTATGATCCAAAATTATGAATAAACCACACAGAATTCCTTTTATTTACCTAAGAAGGGGAAGCCAGACTTATGACACTGGAAAATTAGCAATGCTGCAGAGCCAAGGGCATGGATTCTGTCTTTGCTTCTCTGAAGTCAACAGCCCTGTGTCAGTCTGCACTTGCTGAGAATGTGTCCCATGGTGTTTCAGAACTGAGGCTCCACCAAAAACAACCTTTGAAGCTGCATGCAGTCTGCTCTTTGGCTCTATTCCTTTCTTTTCTGTTTCTCCCACAGGTAATAAATAGTTTAGGGAGCAAATCTTGAATTTCAGTATAGCAAAATGAGTGTACTGTAAACTCCTCAGTGTTTGTGGGTGCATTGATATTTATGTGTGTGTGTGTATTTCTTTCCCCCCTTTTTTTTTTTTCCCTCTGTCTCCTTCCCATTTGTAGTTTGATCACTCATGGTTTCGGAACTCCTGCAATATGTGCTGCCCTAAGCACTTTCCAAACTGTTCTCAGTGAAATGCTGAACTACTTGGAAAAGCACACATCGCACAAAAACGGAGGAGCGGCGGAATCCGGCCAAGGACACGCCAACTCGGAGAAAGCCCCCCTGCGGAAAACTTCAGAGGCTGCTGTGAAAGAGGGCAAAACAGAAAAGACAGACTAGCTACATCAAACAGAATCTATTTCGAGAGAGTCTTGCTGCTGATATTTTTTTTAAATATATATATCATTGAGGGCAATTTATCTCCAGTGGACCAAATCCAGGAAAAAAAAAGGGGGGGTGGGGAAAGAAAAAAATAGTAACAAGAAAATAAAAGGAAATAAAAAAGAAAGATTAAAACAGAGAGAAAGAGAGAGCGTGAGAGAGGAAAGTATTCAACCCTAAGAACAGCAGTGTACAGTAATTGTGTGATGAAATTGTCACTTTTTTAAAATTTATGTTGCTCTAAACTGCTTTTTTGTGCACGTAGTATTTGATTGTTCTGAATGATACACTAACACTGTTTTTTATAAGCACTTCTGGACTTGGCTGAGGTGGCACGTGAAATTTGAAGCACTTTCTTCTCCTGCAGCAGAGTTAGGGTCAGTGCATCAGTTGTGGGACACACAGTTCCAGCATCCTGACTTTGCTCTCATGCTGGATAGATTGAAAGAAAGGCCTCCTCTGGTCCATGGGAAATGCCTGATCTACTCACCATTGAAAAACAATATGGAAATCTGGCAAAAGAGGAATTCTTGGGTCATGGGACAAATGAAAAGTCCTGTACATGGGAATGCACAATAAAGCTGCACTGGAATGAGGCCAGAACCTGTTGGGAATCTGTTCTGACCATTCATGCAGCAGCCATGGTGTCTCTTGTGAAAGGAGCATGGCAGACTAAAAGGCAAACAAACCTTGATAGTCTCAGTAAGAGCCCTGATCCCTCTGTGAACTTCAGTTTAAATGACAGCATGGGCTTCTGTTGTCTATTTTCTCAGCCCCTGGTCCCACAGCACTCTGCCATACCTGGGTCTCTCTTCAACACAATCAATGCAGGCAATTGGAGTCACCTTTTGTGTTGCCTTGATTTTATGATGCTTTCTTTTCTTCAACAGCTTGTTTCTGCAGCTTTATTGTCTTTATAAATCCAGCTGAGGTGCAGAGGTCTAACGGAATCCACTCACCGGAAATAAAAACAAATCTACAAATAAGACAGGTTGGCTTAGTCCACAGCAGCTGAGTGATAATAACCTTGCTAATGTACTTTTCAAATATTACTTTACCACCTACCAAACATCCTCATGCAGAAAACATGGGAAGTATAGTTTGAGCTCAAGACTCTTTGAGTTTTTTTCCAGTCACATTCTAACTCCTTCTTCAATGAGACCTTTATTCCATTCTTTTTCTTGTTTCTCTAACATCACCTTATTGAGAAAGTTAGGAAGGAATGGTATTACTGGGAGGGCTTGGTGTTGTCCACCTAGACTCTACTTCAAGTCAGCAGAACCAGACCTTTTCTTCTAAGGGACAATTCAACTCTTTCTGTGGTAGGAAAAAATATAGTTGTCCATGTGTAAATGTTTAGAGCCATTTGAGATGTTTTAGGTATCTAAGACAGAGTTTTGACAGTTATGACATGAAACCTTTAGGAGAACTGGACTCTCCTGGAGTATCCCAGAGACAGCAGTAGATAACTGTGGGTGACAAAATCTCTCAAACACATTTTCACTCTCTAGAAGTTGCTAGCATGGATTACACCTTGGATGGTCAATTTAGACTAAACCTAGTTGCAGTGTTTAGAGCCAGATGTAAGGAATCAAACTGAATTAACAATATCACCCTCATCTTTCAAATTATGGAAGGCAATAGAGTGATGATGGCATGATGCTGTTCCTCTCAAGGTAGTAAGGATATTGCCACCACCATGAGAAAACACTCTAGAAAGTAAGGAGTCCCTGACTGGTTATTTAAAGAAAATCTGGGAAAAAATAATCCTATGCTTTTGTCCAGAGTTGTCCTTGCTCAGGTTAGGAGAATAACTCAGATACCTGCTTTAGTGCTATCCAGTCACCCTCCTGCATTGAGGGGAACAAGTGTATCTCCATGGGACTCTCCTTAACACACCAAGAGCAGATAAATGCCTCAAAAAATTTAACTTTATTAAATTAATTTAATGAATTTGTGCCTGTACTTCTGGAGAAATGCTAAAATCAAATGAACAGTCCTTGGAGATGTCTTCAGCAGAAACATTGTGGAACTGTCCTAGAACATTAAATACTTGAGTGTGAAAGTAGGTAACCATGATTAAAAGTGAAAAGGAAACTTATTCTGCTTTTTCTATTGCCCAGACTGAGGGTGAGGAAAGGGAAAAATCAAAAGTTTGACTGTGTCAGATATGCAGATTTGCCACATCTGCTGTAAAGCAATTTAATTTTAACATATATTTCAATATGTGGATAAATTTAAATTAGATTTTTTTGCAAAAAAAAAAAAATAGGTAAAAGGTTTTTAAAATCCTTTTCAGTTTTTTCCACTAAAATATCAACTTTTGGAGAAGGAGAAATAAATGTTTGGGCAAATAAATCTGTGAAACTCTTGTTAAAGCAACATTTTATTGCCATCAAATTAAAAAGCTTAACATTGCAAATAATATGTATACAGCCGTATATGAAATATTTGCCTATTCAGGATATGATCCAAGGTCCCAACAATAATTTATTTCAAGACTTGTCTCTCAGTGTTGCATAATCACCATGAGCGTCTGCTCCGCAAGCAACAGATTATTTTTGGCCGGATTACCCTCTGATCTATTACTATTAATAATCTGAGCACACTTCAAGCCCCAGAACATCTAGTTTTTGGTTTTATGACCCCTGTATATTTTTTTTAATGGTCTATACAGATCTGATTCTACCTGATTGAACTGCTATATGTTCTTACCATTAGGAAGTTGTTTCTATTTCCATGTCAAATGTTCTGGTTTTTCCCTTAGTACTTTAGCACATTTTAAAAGCAAAATTCTTTTTTTAAAATGTGGCTGCAAGTTTTCTGGCCTTGGCAGGCTCTCTAATTTTTATTTTTAATTTCACTTAATAATTTTATTGAACGAACAATAATTATCACTGCCTTTTCTGCTGAACTAGCTATCTGAGCAGTTTGGTGTCGAAATACTTTTAGTTTTTGACACTGGAACTTTCAGTGGAGTTTTAAGCAATTATTTCACTGATGTTCCTGTTAAAATCTCAGCCGAGGTTCCCATTTACTCTCCCATGCTGTCCATGGGAACATGCCCATGTTCCCATGTTGTAGGTTTGGGGGGTTTATTGTTTTCTTAGTTCTTGTCTCTGTAAAACATTGCCATCTCCAAACACATTCATGACCTAGATAAATCTGAAGCAAGTTCATGATTTGAAGTTAGTGGGTACTCTCTGGTGTCAGACTGAAGTATACTTGTAACTCTTTGACTTGGAAATTTATCTGATCAGAAAAAGGGGAAAAAAATTTCCTTTATGAGATTAAGGAAATGTTTATTCAATGTCAAAATATTCAAGGGAGTAGAGAAAAGTCTCCAAAGTTTCATGGCCAGGACAATGAGTCATTATGATGGTTGGACCCCAAAAATTGATTCATAACCCAAGTGCTGTTTGAGTAGTTGGATCCTTTTGTGCTTCAGCCCATTGCTCAGCTCTGTATGAGTTACACCTTTCCCACCACCAATCTCAAAACATTTTAAGTAGGCCCCTGAACTTACTCCTTATCATAACTACATGGCACATTTGACTCACAAAGAGCAGCTTCTGACTCTTGGATTTATTAGCAAATTACTCATGGAGCAAACACACTGACTAACTACAAACTTATTTTTCTAGAGCAAGGTGTTACTCACTGTGAGTACAAACAGCTCTTGTGCTGACTAAGCTTAGCAGGTGAGTCTGGCAGAGTAGGAGCAATGTTCTCACTCTGCCCTGAGATTTGGTTCTCTGTTCACACAGCCCTCATTTAGCCCCATTAATGACAGACAGGTAATGTAGTAAAGGGAGAGTTTTATCAGATGATGAGAATTGGAACAGAGCTCACATGGCCTGTTAACAGACAAGCAGTGATGGCTCAGCCACCTACAGCTGAAGACTGTCAAGAACTTTGTCCTGTGTGCTGCCATGTTTAACCCTGACTCCTGCTAGGTGTCGTTCTGTTGCCTTGGAGAACTGGCAGAAGGGGTGAATTTAGACCTTTCATTTGCTTCGTTTTTAAAGATAAACACCAACATTTGTTGGGAAAAGACTTCAGCTCTCCAAATCAACATGGAATCTGCTCGTTGAAGTTTCTCTTTGACTTTTCCTAAAACCAGAAAAATCTGCTACAAAGCAGGCACAATGTATAGTCCTTCCAAATCCTGGACCTCTGTGTAAATATTTCCCCAGTTCATCTCTTCCTTTGGACGTGACTCAGTGGCACAGGCGCAGCTCACAATTTTGCAGCCAGGCTCAAGAAGGGCTGTTTGTTGTCCTAAGGGCCAGTTTTAACTTTACAATCTCTAACTGCTAATTTTTGTTTGTTTGTTTGTTTCCTAATACCAACACGCAATTTTGGTCTTAGATGTCTTAGGGATCCAAAAGGGCTGCTGGTGAATTCCAAGATCATTTGACTTTCGTTTATGCTTTGGAGAAATAGTTCTGCTGCTCTGATTCTTTATTTCTAAGGGCAGGAAGAAACAGCATTAGTAGAAGACAGAAGCCTGCAACACAAGGAAGAATCAGTGAATTATACAGGAACTGTATTTATTAAAGTATCCTTTGCCTCTGCCCTCATTACAGGTTTAACAAAAATTCACATACAGCTGTGTGGGGAATGAGGGAGGAAAATAAAATCATTTTCCTTTGCCAGGTGAAGGTCATTTGGAAAGGTCTGATCTTTTTACTGCTATTCTTTACTTTTCTTTATTTTGTACAATTAATTCTGTTCTGTACAGCAGCTGTTGTGATTGTATTTAAATGTGAGTGCGCACTTGGTCACCAACAAACAATGTCCTATTTATTGCTTTGGATTTTTGGTTTGGTTTTTTCCTTCCATTTAATTTAATTTATAATTCAGTGGTGAAAAACATAATCTTTTATATTTCTATTTCCTATACAAGCTACCTGTTTTACATGAGTCTATGAAGATAATGACCACATTTGATCAAACATTTCACGGCAATAAAATCTATGTTGATTTAACCCTGATCTGTCTGGTGCTTCAAAGTAATTTCCATCTCTGAAAAAAGATTATCAAACTTGACCAGGAACCAGATCTATGACGTTACAAGACTTAGAATTTTCATCAAACAGGTAAGACATACAAAGCAGAGAAACTATAAAAATATTATTCTGAAATTACAACAAGGAAACCACTTTATACAGAGATTGAAATTTGGATTTATCCCACCTAAATGTGACTGTGTTAAACAGTTATCTAGTCTAGAATGTGTTACCCAGATTTAATGTTTTTGTGTAAAGAGAAAGATCTAATGCAAGGCAATTTGTATTGTCCTAAAGCAGGAATCCAAACTGGTTAGTATGATATACATTAGAAAAGTGGTAGATTAGATTAGGAAAAGCAGCAGGAGTCCTCATGTCTATTAATTCATAATGGATGCACCCTAGAAAACTTGCTAACCCTTGATATTCAATATTTAGAGGCCACTCAGATGTGCTCTTCCCATAACTGTGGGAAAGGTTGTGACAATGCTGGCAATCAAATCCTCACCTCCACAGCCCCAAACTAATTATTTAATCTTCTCCCTGAAAAATTGCAGCAGTTCATTTCCAAGTGCTACTTCAGCCAAGGTTCTGGGCAGACTTCCACTGCTCTCACTCGAGATTTTGATTCTTATATTGTGGCACAAGGTTTGACTCTTTCCAGGCAGAAACAACAGTCATAAAGTCTTTAGATGTAAACTATATCCTCTTTTCCTCTTCCAGGTATGACTTAAAGCAACTCTAGCTCAAAGGTTTAGCCAAGCTTTCCAAAAACAAATGGATCTAAAAATTTTCCCTAAAAATTAATCAAAAAACAAAATGATGTGGTTTTAACAGAAATTTTATAGACATACATATTCAAAACTGTTTGAGAAACCTGATGGAAATCCTTCATTTTTTGTTGTTTCAGAATTGACTTTCTGAGCAATCCTAGACAACTCACCAAGGCCAAAGCTGTAGTGAGAAAAACTTCAGAAGAGTTTCAGGTAGAAAAGGAAGTGTGTTGGGAGGAAGTTCCCACATATTTAAACTTATTTTATCCAACTGTCACCTCTGTTCCCTAACAAATGAACTTTCAATAATTAATACTACCCCTGTAATCTTCTAGGAAATACAATTTCCCAGGTGTTGCAGTGAATACCTCTAATCAATCCTGTATGTGCTCTTCTCCAAAATCAGAGGAAATGCAACTGTGACAAATTCATCAGTATTTTAAACACAGTCACATGAGAGGCTGCCTTTCCTATCTCTCTTCACTTTGGTGTGTTAATTTTTCCACTCAATCCATTAAAACAAAAAGAAAACAGTTCCACTGAGATTCACAGGGGTGCAGTGCCAAAGTACAAGTCAATGTGCAAAAGTAGCCTCTAAGTTGTAGATAGTGCACCATACAAGAAGATGAAAAGGAAAAAAGGAATATAAATAAAATAATCTGTCAGATTTTATATGCAAACTGCACACAGAGAGCGTGGGCAAATTTGCATTCAGAGTAAGTGACCAGGCAAAAAAGGGAACAAACCTGTAAAATACTGAGTGTCCTGAACTTCAGGAATTAGCAGAATAGTTCAAGTATGTATGGTAATATTATCTTTTGTTTCAGCAGCAGAGCTCCCAGTTGTTATAAAGGCTGGTTATTTATATTTTGCTGGAAAGTACAGTTTAGTTTCTAGGCAGGGACTAAAAACCTAATCTAACAAAATCTAACCTCTTAACTCCTGTTCAGGTTCACCTTCCCATAAAAGAACATGAATAAGAAATTAATGGGACATTCAAGCCTTAATGGAAAGGGCATTTTGCTCTAGGCAGAGTTTATGTTGTGGAGTTTTATAATGGAAAGATATTTGAATTAGTGATATATAAATGCAGCTCCTGAAGCAACTCAAAATATTAAGATTTGGAGACTGGCCCTGTCTACCCTGTCTGACTCACACTGCTTCTCTAGAAGGATCAGGGTCTTATCTGTCTGTCAATCCTTTGTGCATGCTTTGGATTCTCAAAGAAACCTGAAATGGGGGTGAACATCATCTCTCAGCCAGGATAAACGTACATTGCTTTTGTCTGTCTACATGCACAGTAGTAATATTTTGGTTCAGAGGCCCCCACTTTAATTTCCATCTTAATCTGGAGAAAAGGAAGCTGAGGGAAGACCTTATTGGTCTCTGTAACCACCTGAAGTAAGGTAATAGTGAGGTGGCTGTCAGTGTCTTCTCCCAGGTAACAAGTGACAGCAAGAGAGGAAATGGATTCCAGTAGCACCAGGGGAGATTTAGATTAGATATGTAGAAAACTTTCATCATGGAAAGTGTTGTAAAGAATTGGAACAGGCTGCCCAGGGACATGGGGAAAATAACATGTGGAAGAGTCATTTGAGGACATGGTTTAGAGGTGAGCATGGTTGGACTTGATGATCGTAAATATTTTTTCCAACCATTCTGTGATCCTGTGATCCAAAGTCTTAGACTGGGCATGTGATGGCAGGAAGATGATCCCACTACTGCTACCACCCAGAGCTATCTATATTTCATATGTCAGGGGTTTTTTTATTAATTAATGTATTTAACAAAAATATTAATGAACCACTCTGGGCCATCATTATGGTCAGATAAATTAAGAGGTTATCAAAGCACTGAATCTTTGCCAATTAACATGCAGTGTGAAGCCAGTAATAAAACTGCACAGAAAATTAGGAATGGCCAGTAGAGAGCATGTTAGTGGAACTGTGTGCTCTGTGAATAAACTGCTGGAAGTATGCCAAGATATTATCTCCTTATTTATCAAATTTGGATCTGAGAAAGAAGTGGGAAAACTTTCCCTTGAAAATTGCCTATGATATACAAATAAAAATGAAAAATGAGCAAACAGATAAAAATCTTATACAATGACCTATGGACAGGTGTATGAGGAAATCAGCTTCAAAATGATGATTTTTGAATCTCATTAAAAGTATATGTTTTTCACCCTTTATTTCTATCAATTAAATCAGAAACCCGAAATCCTGTGTGACAAAACCACTTTTGAAAACTGTATTGGGGAAATATGCCTGTGGTGACACCAACTGTTTAGAGTAAAAAAAATGTTTCATGCCTGATTAACAAGCCAAGTGCACTGTGGAAGCAGAAGAAGCTTTTGTGAGCTAACTCTCTTACTTTTGTAGCAAAATTAATTGAGAAGTACCACTGGCCTTTGCCTACTTTTCATTGTTACCATATAATTAGTTTTCAACTCCATTTGATCTGCTTTTCACTGAACCCCTAAACAAAACCACATGTTTTCCCAGTTCTCTAATTTTAGACATAGAAATCAGGCATAAATTTGGACAGGTTGGTTAGAGCAACTCCGTTGACTCTAGAGGAAGCTTAGTTTGATTAAACACCTAAATTTAATACAAAGGAAAAAACCTCACACTAAACTTACCTGCTATTGAAGAAAGAGTTTCAGCAACCTTATCTGTTGTCCATCCTGTCCTCCAGTTTTTCAGGTTCAATTCAGCCACCAGACTGGAGAGTGTTTCCAGTCACAGTCAGTTTGCTGGGGCTGCAGCCTCAGTTCCAGACTCCACACTGTTATTAACCTGCTGAGCTCTCTCAAGGCTGTTGTCTTGAGGAAAAAAAAAGAATCACAGCACCTCAAAAATGGCCACTGCATAGACAAGCAAGAATGAGCATAGGAAGAATATTCCTCATGGAAATCAACAGGGTCATAGACTACACCAGTGGGAAACCAAGCTGTCACAGATGAAGTTTTGAATAATTTGGTTTATTAGTTGTTTGGGTTTTTTGTAGCTTTGGGTTTGTTTTTTTTTTTTCATTAGTATTTCTAAACAGATTAATCTCTGGTCCTGAGGCCAACTGTCACAGCATGGCCACACTGCTACAATTAAACTTCAGCTGGAAACCAGACAGGGAATTGATCCTTAGGCTGCTGTAAAGGAGTTTCCACCACATAACCAAGGATGTGGTAAGTTCCCTGACATGTGATGTGTTCTGCAGGCAGAACACACAGGCAGCAGGATGATCTATGTGCTATTCCAGCTATTTCAATCAGCAAAACTAATATTTGGGACAGTGAATATATTTCAGTCTTTATTTATTAGTACAGTTCAAATCTATGCATTTTTTTGTTAATTGCCTGCCAAAACTTAAGCTGCATCTCATTCATTACTCATTCAATTATGATAGAAGATGGATTTTGACTTTTCAGTCTCAGCTGCTGTTAGTAATTTCTGGGTAGAATTTCTCAGAAGTCTGTGACCCTCAGCTTTCATAAGCAGCTTCTTGACACTTAGCTGCTTCTTTTGAGTAGTTGGTTATGTTTCACTACAGGCTCCTATCATGTCACTACTGTTCCTATCAGTCACTTCTGGCACACAGATCATCTTGAACTTCGTGCAAAGTGCAATAAAGACAACCTGCCCTCAGGAAGGGCATTAAAAACATTCCATAAAATATCTGCAGATAATTCAAATCAGACAAATGTGCCACAGCAGCTATCAACAAGGACCATGTAGGGAGAGAGCCAAAGATGAAGGCAAAGCCAGAAGAAGTTGGTCACAAATTAGCTTTTGGAGTAAGGTACCTTTTTCATTTCATAATGTTGAAATAAGTGTTACAGAATTATGATGTGGATCTCCTGCAGCTCCTGTGTCGTATCTGTCAGCCCCATATTTCAGGGAGTCTTGTCAGGATCAGAGGAAACCTCAGTGAGGTGAACATTCTCAGCCTCCTACTGAAAAGCTGCATCAGCTGTAGCTGCTGAATGACCCCAGGAGCAAAGTAAAAGTCATATATTCTAGACAAAATAAACAACTATATTATTATTCAAATTATAATAATGTGTGTCAATGAAGATGATCTGTGTAAAGTAATATAACAACAACAACAATAATAATAATAGTGAATATCATTATTATTAATACAGGCAGTCAGTCTTTTTATATCTCAAAATGCTAAAGCTTTCTTCTAATGTTAGCCACACACTAATAATTCTTGGGATGACAAACAAAAGTCTGATCTACTGAATAATATTTAAATATTATTAGATTAAATGTGTCTATTATTTACCATGGAGAACGATGTCCTCTAAATACCAGTTCAAAGAGAACCTCCTAGTTTCCTCCTTTCACCTAGTTACAGAATAGCCCTAAAGAGTGATAATTCTTTTTATTTTCCAATATCACACTACATCGTTCATTTCTGGTACTCAAGTACCTTGGGGCTATCTTAATGACCCTGATCAGCCTTTATTTGAGTCAATAACAAAATACCCAAGGACTTCAATATGGCCAGGATTAATTCCAAACAGCTCTGTTTATTAGCAATATTTTTTCCACTTATTCTATGGGACTTCTTGTATTCCTCAGAAAAGCAATACAGAATGGCTTCTCCCCTCCACATGAGGTGGTTGCACCCACACTTCACAAGAGGAAAGATCTCTGATGTGGGCTACCCCTTTTCCCTCGTGCTTGGGTACCTGCTGGTTAATCCAAGCCAAAACTCTTCTAGGAGCTCTTCTAGCATTGGGAGAGTATGGGAGATCAGTAGAAATGGCAGAGCAATGCTCAAGCTATTTGCTGTTTCATTATTCCTTCATAACTCCCCAAAATTATCATTCTCAAAAATAACAGTTACAACACAGCTGGATTCTCTTTAGCCCCTGAAACCCTGGTGGCTGTTCCCAAACATCTCCTGTCCCACCAAAAACCTGTCCTGCAACCACAGTGTGTGTCCACCCAGCTGAACTCAGCCTGCTTCTGGGATGAATACACACGAGCCCATGTGGCCCTGGCCTGATTTCAATGTGTATTATCTGTAAATATTTAGAGGTGTGTGTTGTCCACACAAGGATATTGTTCCCTGCATTCCAGTTTCTCCCCTGCAGATGATCTGTCAGATCGTTATAAGCAATTGTTCTGATTTCATCCCCATGTTGAGGGGGCAAGGTGGCACAAGGAGTAGAAATGTTTTGGGCTTTTTAAGGTGATTTTTCGTTTTCTTACATCTAACACATGAGGTTTTTTCCTATACTCCATCCAAAATAATGGAAAGCCATTATTTCCAGGTTTGTGAAATCTCAAGAATGAGAAAAAAGGAAGAGGGAAGATTTTAACAGCAAGGATCAGTCTAATGCAATAATCAAACCAGAGCAGCAGGCCCTGTGACCTCTCACAACAATTTTTAACTAGTGCCTTGAAAGAAGAAAACAAATGCTATGGATAAAAACAAATGCTATGGATAAAAACAAAGGAATAATTTCTTCTGTGGTTGCACAATATCTTACAATATGACAACTTGGGCAGCTTTCAAAGAAATGATCACTGTCTGGAAAATAAATATTTTTTTTTATAACTTAGTGAAACATATTAGCTAATTTGTTGCTAAAATTTTCAAAATATGAACAATAAAATCCACATAATTAGATACTTAATAGTCTGGCATCAGTTTTGTTCCCACTAATGAATTCTCTGACTGAGGACTCAATTAATAAAAAAATTAAAGGATGATAATGTAATTAACACTAATCAATATTGGTTTACAGAAAATAAATGCTGTCAAATAAACTTGTTTTTCTTCCTTTTAATGAGATGACAAATTTGATCAAATTCTAGAGCACATTTAACTTGCAACCACGAGGATGTTGACTACAAATATAATAATCCATCAAAATCTTAAATGGCATAAATGCATATAAATCTATCTATTTGATCCAGAAATTGATTAAAAAGAGAGAATAATGATTAAATATGTAAATTCCTAAATGAGCTTCAGATTTAAATTCGTGTCCTGACAATAGTTTATATCCTCATTTATGAGAATAAATAATATCATTGATGCTAATGTTTGTAATTTGACTGAGAGATTGCAGAAAAACTGATTAAGGGGAAAAATGTACCATGATTTGTTCAACAAGCTGGATGTCAGTAATCAACTTATTAAAAGATGAAAAAGGAATTTCTACATCTTAGAAGAAAATATATTTTTTTCCTCTATGAAATTGTGGAGTCTACTCTGAAAAGCAGCAGCTCTGAAAGGGAGATTTTGGTTGTAGGGGATGATCCACCAAGCATGAGCTTGAACTTGAGGACAGAGGCCAAGTGTCTTGTGTCTGACTAAACAAAAGGATATCATGTACTTATCCATAAAGGTCATTTTGCATCCATCACAGGTATGAAGCAACAGCACATGGAAGATGAAGCTCATTTCTGACACATCCCTTTCATAAAGCTGTTGGTGAGCTGATAAAGTGATGTGGCACCCCTGGTGTCACCAAAATATTGTTTGAATCTTTACAGAAAATACCTGGGCTCCTGGTGGACACCAAGATGTGAGCCAGCAATGTGTCCCTCACACCCAAGTGGCAAAGGGGTGTCCTGGAAGTGCTGGAAGTGCTGGAAGCAGCTGGGAGGGGATCATTCCCCTCTGCTCAGCACTGGTGAGCTCACAGCTGTGTCCAGCTCAAGGCTTCTCAGTGCCAGAGGGACATGGACAGACTGCAGAGTCCAACAAAGGAGCCCTGAGGTGATTCAGATTCTGGAGCATCTCTCATGGGGAAAGGCTGAGAAAGCTGTGACAGGTTAGCCTTGAGAAGAGAAGGCTCAAGGGGGGTTTTATCCATCCCTAAATCCCTGAAGGGAGAACGCAAAGAGAGCAGAGCCAGGCTCCTCTCAGCAGTGTCCAGTGAAGGACCAGAGGTCAAGTACACCCACTGATACACAGAAGTTCCTCTAAACAGCAGGAAACACATTTTTATTGTGGAGGTGGTCCAGCACTGGCACAGGTTGCCCAGGAAGGTTGTGGACTTTTCCTCCCTAGAGCTATTAGAAGTCATCTAGATGTGGTCCTGGGCACCAGGGCTGGGTGGCCCTGCTTGAACAGGGGAGATGAACCATGCTGGCCTCCAGAGGTCCCTTCCAACTTCAACCATTCTGTGATTCTGTGAAGTGTAAAAGAATCTATTATATAATGAAAGGCAAAACAAGCTTAATTTATTCATCTTAACAGCAAGGTGATACAGGGAACTAACTGCAAGAGTTAACAGATACACCCTATCAAAGGACTTCACTGTTCAAGGATTCAGTTTCAATAAAACCCTGAATGGAAAACAGATTTCTATCTTTATCAGATGTATAAGAAATATATAATTTATTAAATTAGGCAAAGATTTTATGTCCATGGCCTCAGAGAGTAAAACCAAGATAGTGTTATTATTAGTGCTTCTGCAGGAACACTGTGGCTCATCCAACAGTTGTTCCATGCAGATTTTCTGGCCCATGTTCTGCATGAGTTACATTAACTGAGCAATTGCAGCTTTTGTTTCCATAAAGCTGTGATCATCCCACGGTTCCTGGTCTATCTTGTGGCTATTTTCATGACTTGCACAAAATAGATTTGCTGCTCTACTTTAGACTAATTCCATATTCAGAGGATACACAAATGGAATCCCCTGGGGAATGAGAGAAGCTGACCAAACAGCAGCACCCTTCATTTGCACAAGAGATCCTATGTAGCATAAGGAATGTTGACATCATAGGGAACTTGGCTGGATGTTGTTCTTGGTGCTGCAACATTGATCCTTTTTTTTTTTTTTTTTTAAATTTTGTCAGCCAGGCATCTTCCTGATGTTCCTGCCTCTGGGATGTGATCAGGTTGGTTTTGATCAATTGTGTTCAAGGCTGGGCTGGACAGGGCTTGGAGCAACCTGGAGTGGTGAAAGCTGTTCCTGCCTATGGTAGGGGATTGGAACGAGATGGGTTTTGAGGTTCTTCCCAACCCAAACTATTCTGGGATTCTATCATTCTATCATTCTATCATTCTATCATTCTATAAATTATTATTAACAACAAACAAAGTAAGTCAAAATGGAGTTTCAGTAAAGAAATTGATATAGACAAGGTCATGCTCACAGGATCAATCCAGCAGGGCTGGGAAAGGGAAGCATCCTCCTAAATTTCAGTCCCCTTCTCCATTACACTGATTAAGTTCCCTTCATTTATACACCATATGCTTTTAAGAGTATTTTTGGTTTATGTTTTCACTGAAGGTTTACAGATTCATCATTAACTTATAATCAACACTAGTTACAAGAGGGATTTTATTTAAAAAAAAAAACAACAAAGACTGAAACAAGGTTGGTCATTCAGGGAACTCTGACACTGCTCTTGTGATTCCAGCATGTGAGAAAACTCAGTGTAAAGCTCCTGTAAAAAACAGTGGGCCCTGACAAAAATTAGTGATTACCTTGTTGGTGAAAAAATTGACCATGATGAACCTTAATAACAAAGACTAATGTTGTCAAATATAACAGCAATTCTAAGAGCCATTTTTTTAAGGAGCGTTGTCATTAGATCTTTACGAAAGTGTTTTGAAACTCCATAAACAAATCTGTTATCAAAGTGCAGATTTTCACAATTTTTTGCATTGTACTCTTCTGGTAGCCAAATCAAATCATTAGATGTTCATTTCAAAACTAGGAGTGAGAGAAAAGCTAAAATTTGAATTTTCAAATTTCTCATTTTGGTAGCGGAGAACAAAATGTTTAATTTCAGAACTGTTGAAAATTATTCATTTACACTTGCTCATTCTTATGCCTGTTAGGCAGGAAACATTGACTTTTATTGTGCTTCTGCATTTATAATATGAAAACAATGATATACAATTACCTTAGGAATACAAGTCTAAATTGCATTTTTATATTAATATTGATATCATGTTCTATAACTAGAATGAATATTTCATGGAAAGTGGTGAGGATGCAGTTAACCTAAATCAAACAAGTTTGTGCCTAATTTTTTAGGTTCTATCTGAATTATTTGCCATGACTTAACTAGCACAGAGTAGTTTATATCCATATTAATAAACTTTAAGTGACTGAATGGACTCTAAATCCAAGTGACCATATTGATTCAGACTCCTGGGAATAGTGTCTGGTCTTTCCTGCCCCTCAAACTGTGCCTGGAAGATGCCTGGAATTTCTGATATGAGCCAAAACCATGTCAGGATCCTGTGAACTTCTGAGCAATAGGAAAATTGAGTAATAAAAAATGTTCCTTGTGAGATGGAAGGGAAGGGAAGGGAAGGGAAGGGAAGGGAAGGGAAGGGAAGGGAAGGGAAGGGAAGGGAAGGGAAGGGAAGGGAAGGGAAGGGAAGGGAAGGGAAGGGAAGGGAAGGGAAGGGAAGGGAAGGGAAGGGAAGGGAAGGGAAGGGAAGGGAAGGGAAGGGAAGGGAAGGGAAGGGAAGGGAAGGGAAGGGAAGGGAAGGGAAGGGAAGGGAAGGGAAGGGAAGGGAAGGGAAGGGAAGGGAAGGGAAGGGAAGGGAAGGGAAGGGAAGGGAAGGGAAGGGAAGGGAAGGGAAGGGAAGGGAAGGGAAGGGAAGGGAAGGAAGGGAAGGGAAGGGAAGGGAAGGGAAGGGAAGGGAAGGGAAGGGAAGGGACCTAAACCCTCTCTAATACTTGGGCTGAAATCCACAGTGCAGTATATGAACAAACTGAAGGGAGAATCCAGGGAATGGTGTAACTCCAGATACATTATGAGCAATTTTGGAAGCCTGAAATGCATTTCCC